>NW_026067983.1:539326-566194 GCF_014885135.2 Alexandromys fortis | reverse complement strand
TTCTCCCCCTTCTCCTCTCCCCCCCTCCCCCCTCGTCTCCCTCTCTCTCTTTAAATGTAACAAAATTTTAAGTTTAACCACCTTACTGAGTTGTTTTCAGGTTTATGTGGGACCATTTACCAAGATTCTCATTTTACAATGTTAGTTGCCTTTTATGTTGTTAAAAATGTTAGGAATGAGTGAAATCCTTCCTGTTCATGCACTGCTAGAGACTTAGGGGAGTGGTTTTTAAATGACCCAAGGTAGTTGTCAGTACAATTAAAAAATCATTATTGACTTATTTGAAAAATTAAATCCAGTTGTGTGTCTGTGTGTGTGTGTGATGTTGATGATGTCGCTTATTGATGATTCACATATATTATTATATTATTACTTGTCTGGGCAGTATTTCATAACGGGTGTATAATGAAGCCAGTCAGCTTCCTGTCCCTGCAAGGTGTGACTCGGCACTAAAGCCCTCACTGTGGTACCGGCAGGTGCTGTGCTTCCGGGGGCCGCTCTGTGCTGTCTCAAGTCCATGCAGTTTCTGGGGTCGATGTGTGGCCCCAAACACAGGCGGTCTCATACTGCCTAATTATAGCTACTTACCAGCTACAGTGTTTGATACAGCTTTTTTTTTTTTAATGTAAAATACAATTTATTTCTAACTAGAAAATCTCATCTACATTGTGAAATTCTGGAGAAGCTTTGTGTGTGTCTCAATTATTTCATTCTATGAAACAATTTTTCCCCACCTGATCAAATTTGATAGCAAATATATGTTCATAAAAGTTTGATGTTGATTGCTTTGCTTCCCACGCTCCTTACCACAGGCGAGATTAGTTCATTTTTAGGTGTTTTTCTTAATCTTACTTTATTAATATTAACTAAAATTTTGCCCCATCCCTTTTCAGACAGTCTTTAGTCTAGGCTGGCCTTAAACATGCTTATACAGCCGAGGGTGACTTTGAACCCTTCTGCCTCTGGCATGCACACCTTACCTGGCATTAGGCAGGGTTGGGGAGTGAACCCATGCTTCTTGCATGTTAGACATGTTCACAAACTGAGCTCAGCTTCCACCCTTTAACTAACTGAATATCTACTAGAAACACCCCCCCCCCGGGTGGGAAACTCCCACACAAACACTCAGCAGTGATGAAGGCTGCGCTTGACTAGGAAGTCAGGTTTCATGTTCCTGAGAAGAGTTAGCTGGAAGAATGCTTTAGTTCAAGGATGTTAACTGAAGTTACTGTGTATCTATCCCCTCTGTACCTGGGACTGATTGCTGCTCAGTCTCGGAATATAAGGAGCCTCATTAAGAAACATTCTTTCAAAATTTTAATTCCCTCTACATCAGTCGTACTTTGATTTTAGTTCAGATGTGAATTAAATACAATAACATGTAATTACATTAAAAATCAACTCTCCACCATTCTGGGCACGCTTCATAGCCCAACTCCCTTGCACAAAACTCAGTGCCCTACTTCATCGTGATTGCCCCACCCGAGCGAGGTCTGTAGCTTCTCTCTTGTTACATGACCTTGGGGAAAATTGGCTTAAATGTATGAAAGGATATTTCAGGCATTGACTCAGACTAAATAAATGTGCTAAATTTGATACAGTGAGTGGGAAATTTTCTCCTCACCACATGGAACCACTAATGAGCTTGGGAAGTAAACATGGTTAAGTAGGCATAGTTGCTGCTTTGTTTCCATCCTTCTGAATTGGCCAGCTAGCATCGATAACATTTCAAGAACTTCACGTTTTCGTAGCTTAAAGACTGACCAAAAGATTCCAAGCCAACCCACAACAAAATAAACTGTTTTCTGATGAGAAGGATGGGGGACATTGGCTTGTCTTCTCCCTGGCAACAAGGTGTGCACCACCACGAATCCCAGTACTAAGACCACATTTGAAATATTAAATATGTTTGCATAAATAATCAAGGTAAGGTGAGGCCACTTTGGAGCAGGACGTGCCATTATGACTGATGCTCTTGAAAGACAAGAAGGGACAGAGAGTGACGCACGAGGGGAGAGGTCAGAGCTCTGCTGGAAGCATGACCAGAGATGCTGACGTTCACAGCCTCCACCGGAAGCTGGGAGAAGCAAGGGAAGATCTACTCAGAATGCCAAAGGTGTCAGACTTCTAGATCCTAGAGTTGTGAGAAAATAGATAGTTCTGGGTTAAAGGCGCCTGCTCTGTGGCCCTTTACTCTGGCAGCCCCAGAAACCCCACCCAAGAAGTAAGGATGGGCAATGACTGGCAGCTGGCATCATCAGTAACTGAAGGAGTTTTCCTCTATACTTTCACATTTTTGTCCTCTCCCTATGCTAATATTTGAGACACTGGGGAGCTGGGTCCTGTGTCTTCCTCCCTCATCTAACATGGTGACATTCTATACTATCTCCAGGTCTTCCTCCCTCATCTAACATGGTGACATTCTATAATATCTCTGGGTCTTCCTCCCTCATCTAACATGGTAACATTCTATAATATCTCTGGGTCTTCCTCCCTCATCTAACATGGTGACATTCTATAATATCTCTGGGTCTTCCTCCCTCATCTAACATGGTAACATTCTATAATATCTCTGGGTCTTCCTCCCTCATCTAACATGGTGACATTCTATAATATCTCTGGGTCTTCCTCCCTCATCTAACATGGTGACATTCTATAATATCTCTGGGTCTTCCTTGCCGTCACAGTGATGGGAGTCTCTGGGACAGTGTTGAATTATAATAACGTTGAACCTTTATGAGGCTTCACCTGAGCTGGGCCCAGGGGCGAGTGCCTCACATGCCTGCTTTCATTTCTTGCTGACCAGCCTAGGAGGGATGCCTTATTATTTCAATTTCACAAATAAGAAACTCAAAATGAGGGCATTCTCTGTGATTTCTGCAGTTTTTCTTTATTGCCTCCACAACTTCGAGCCTGGCAGGTACCACTGTTTCTTTATGATTACAGCAGCCATGTTTTCATTAAGAATTCTCTTTATGGGGCTGGAGAGATGGCTCAGCAGTTAAGAGCATTTACTGTTCTTCCAGCACCGTGAAGACTGGCTCACACCTACTTGGAATCCTTGTGCCGGGATGCTCTCTTCTGGCCTCTGGCGGCACCTACATGCGTGTGACACACACACACACACACACACTGACACAGATCCACACGCATGTACACAAAGTAAAAAATGAAAAATCTCTATTATACTTTAACTTTTTCATTGTAAAAAAATGTAAGTAGACTGTGTTTTCTAGCTTGATTGACAAGTTTGCATTTGGAGCTCCTTACTGTGAAGGATCTAATAGAGAGATTTGATGCTTTGCTTGTCATGTTGACATTCACCTTGTGGTAGACACAGCATAGTTTGAAGCGAACTGAAATGGGTACATTTGTGAGTCTCCATCTTGCAGACCTAAGCTTGATAGAATGAGGTGGCCGCTAGCCTTCCAGTCTTCTTCTTTTTTTGCCTCACGGGTCAGTTTTTGTATATTCCTGTACCACAGCAACCTGGAGTCGTCTGTCAGGTAAAGGTAAACTTGCAGCATCTGTGTTTTAAAGAGACAGTGGCTGAGACAGGCAAGATGAAGAGCCAGGAACACCCAGGAAATGGGTTTGCTGAATCAGTGCAGCTGAGACCTCATGAGACCCTCAGCATGAGGGTCCTAGCTGTGACCGTGCAGATAAAGATGATCTGGGGATCCTCAATCAATAAATCAGCGCCAAGGAAAAAATGAGATTTGGTTAACTTTTTGATCAATTATTCTCTTATTCAAGAACACAGTAAGTAACACACTTTACCCTGTGTCTTCACCATGGCCCTCTTAGTCATAAGTTTCAAATCTCTGAGAGGAATGAAGATGTATCTTGAATCCCAATGCCGAGAAATCCATTCCATGCTGTTCACTTAAAGCGGGGAGTTATTCCGTCACATCACTTTAACAATGAGACAGTCTTAGAAAACACAAGAAGCGGGGGTCTATGTGTCCCATCTAGAGACCAAATTGATCTGGCCAAGCCTGGGCTGTTGATTGGGTGGGGCCTGAAAGGCCGTCTGTTCTATCTCAATTGAGGATGGCTGCCATAGAAAATGTTTGCTGTGGCACAGCAGACAGACGGGCTTCTGGCTTCCTAACCTTGCCTCGGTTAAATTCGTCTCCTGTCGTCTCACCAGAGGGCTGTCGGTCTTCTGAAGACCTGGGCAGAGAAGTGATGGAAACAGGAAGTGTGTTGGAGGAGCTTAGCCAGCACCAGAGGGGTCGGTGTGAAAACACGCTGGCTACGGACAGACGCCGGAAAGTCTGACAGAGTAATATGGGAACCTCCCAACATACCTGTCATGGCGGAGTGAAGTATTAGGTGAACTGGGCGTGAGTGTGTCTGTATTTCTGTCACGGCCCTGTGACAGATTAACTTTGTGACTGGAAAGTGGTGCTGTGTGGTCACCCTCTCTTCACCTGTCAAAGCGGTGAGTTTTTAACCCTCCTTTTTGCGTCTCTCAGATTCCCTTTCTACTCATAAGATTACATATAGGCACTCTGTTGCATCTCTTTCAAGTGCCAGAGGCCATGTCTGCTGTGATGGCTGATATTGGTTAGGAACGTAACCAATCAGAGCAGACCTCAGTTGAGGGCTTGTCTTTATCATACTGGCCTGTGGTATCTCTGGAAGCTTTTTCCTGATTTCCAGTTGTTTTCCATCCCTGGGCAGTTGGGACTGCCCTGTGTAATAACGGAAAGTGTATGCAAGCCTGAGAATGAACTTGTAAGCAGCCTGAGGTCCCTCCAGCCCTCCATGGTCTCTGCTCCAGTTCCTTCCCCCTGGTTCCTGCTTGAGTTCCTACCCTGGCTCTCGTAGAGGATGGACTGACTACAGAGGAGAAGTAGAAACCAAAAGCATCCATTTCCTTCCCTAGGTTGTCTTTGGTCAGTGTTTTATCACAGCAACCGAAAGCAGATCAGGACATCATCTTTTGCCAGTGGTGGACGTTTTCAAAGGTAGAAATACAGTTTGACACGTGGGCTCTGTCACAGTGGCTGGTGTATATATGCAGTGAGAGGGACAAAGATAACAGTGACTGCCATTTCCTACACATTTCTGTTATCCAGATAATTCTCCAGGGACAACATGGCGAAGTTTTGTCTAGCGTGTACCAGCCTCGCATGCTGTCTCATGTCCTGCTGTGGACAGAGCACAGCTCCAGAAGAGAAGCATGTGGCCCCAAATGCGGTCAAGATGCCAGCTTTCTGGGCTCTCTCAATACACTGCCTGGCTTCGAGGATGCTATGCACATTTCCTAGCCGAGCTTCAGGAAGATTAATATTCACTGCTAGGATTCATTAGGGCCAGAGTCTCTTTAAACACTTCCCTTGTAAATTGAGGCATAGCCCGGTTTCCTATCAGGCCATATTAGTTTCTTCATTTTTTTAAGATGAGATTTTCTATCCTTTACCAGAAGTTTGTAGTAGTGTATTTGGGTGGGGGTAGGCAGTGGAAAGGAAATAGGGGATTTGGAGATTTTCAGAAAGTTGAGGTATTATGCTTAAATGTAATATTTTTGGCAAAACTCTGTAGTCATAAGCAGTGTGGGTGAAATACAAAGTGTATATTTAGACTTCAATGTGGCTCATACATATGCATTGTTTTTAGATTAAGAATGAGAGCTTTTAGTTTTTTGCTTCTCTTTGTAGCTTTCAAAAGAAATTTGATTTGCTCTTCTCTTGGGCATGGCAGTAATTTGTAGTGCTTTCTGCTTGTTGAGAAATTGGAGGCTCCTTGTGGGCCCTTAAGGGTGAGTATGTGCTTTCCCCGGGCAGGAAGGTAGGTCAGGGCATTTTGAACTTGAAAGAGAACAGAAGCCAGAGATGCTATTGAAAACGGGCAAATTGCTCTTTGGGGAGAAAACTGTGGTGAGCCCCACAGAAAGAACCTCCTGTATTTCATCTCTGGCCACTGATTTATCTCGTGTTTGGAGTGAAGCCTGACAGATGAATGTGGTTAATGGAGCCTTAGCGATGGGGAAAGCTCACTTAAATGCTTTCATTTCAAAACGTGCATTTTATGAATGAAAAGTGTAGTTTGGGGCATTGACAAGACTCTTTCCTGTATGATGTTAATTTTTCTTCATTGACGCTACCTTCTAAAGTCTCGTACTTTGGAATACAGAGTGAGCCCTGGAGAAACAGAGTGAGCTGCCGTGTGCTTTTGTGTTTTTCCAGGTCCCACCTGCACAGAATTGGGCTCTCTGGGGATTAGTGGTAGCAGCTTCGGCTTTGCCGAATGACAACCACCTGAAGTAACGGCTGCTTCTTTCATAATTTACCTGGTGTGCCCTCCGTCAACTCGGAGACTTAAGGAAGAGAGGAGGGGCAGGGTGACATCAACTAAGGCTTATGAAGAAGCGTGTGTACAGCATTGGGGTGATCTATGAGGAGTTAAAAACACTTTAATTAACGCCGGCAGACAGAACATTTCCAGGTAGCAGTACACAGAGATGTGCTCAGAGCGGCAGTCAAGTTACCCAGACGAACAAGTCCCAGCTTCTCATTGCTGATTTCCAAAGCCTCGTGAACACTGAGGTCTAAGTCTTACTGTCTTACGCTGTCACCTTTATTTATTTATTTATTTATTTATTTATTTATTTATTTATTTATTTATTTATTTTGGTTTTTCGAGACAGGGTTTCTCTGTGGTTTTGGAGCCTGTCCTGGAACTAGTTCTTGTAGACCAGGCTGATCTCGAACTCACAGAGATCCGCCTGCCTCTGCCTCCCGAGTGCTGGGATTAAAGGCGTGCGCCACCACCGCCCGGCTTGTCACCATTATTTTTACAAGTATCTACTGACCTTTGCAATTTATGTCAAAGGGAAAAATTGTATTATTGAGAGAAATGTAGGGTTCTTTGATATTAGGAGTTTGCTTAGGGTCTTCCTTGTTACCTGGCTTCTCAGGGGCTGTGGATTGCAGCCTGGTTTATCCTTTGCTTTACGTCTAATATCCACTTACTAGTGAGTACATACTGTGTTTGTCTTTCTAAGTCTGGGTTATCTCTTTCAGGATTTTTTTTTCTAGTTCCATCCATTCTTTTACAGCTGACTAGTATTGTATTGTGTAAATGTACCAGATTTTCTTTATCCATTCTTCTGTCCAGGGGAATCTAGGTTGTTTCCAGGTTCTGGTTATTATGAGTAATGCTTCTATAAACATTGTTGAACAAGTGTCCTTCTGGTATGATTGAGTATCCTTTACATATATGCCCAGGAGTGGTATCACTAGGTCTTTAGGTAGATTGAGTCCCAGTTTTCTGAAAAGCCGCCATACCAATCTCCAAAGTGATTGGACAAGTCTGCACCCCCCCCCCCCCAGCAGAGGAATGACACCCCTGACGCTGCACTCTCTCCGACAGAAGCTGTTCTCAGTACTTTTGATCTCGGCCATCCTGACAGGTGTAAGATGGTATCTCGGAGCTAATCTGATTCGCATTTCCCTAGTGATTAAGGATGTTGAGCATTTCCTTAAATGTGTTTCGACCATTTGAGATTCTTCTGCTAAGGATTCTCTGATTAGCTCTGTACCCCCTTTTAAAATTGAACTATTTTGTATTTTGATGTCTAGTTTCTTGAGTTCTTTATATGTTTTGAAGATCAGCCCTCTGTCAGATGTGGGGTTGGTGAAGATCTTTTCCCATTCTGCAGGCTGTCATTTTGTCTTATTTGCTGTGTTCTCTGCTCCTTCAGTTTCAGGAGGTCCCATTTATTGATTGTTCATCTCATCTCAGTGTCTGTGCTACTGGGGTTATATTTAGGAAGTGCTCTCCTGTGCCAATGCAATGAACTGGATTTTTGGAGCCCGTTTTCTATGGTGGGAGACCTTGCTTAGCCAGGATCATGGGGGAGGGGGTGTCTTGCTCCTGCCTCAACTCAATAAGCTAGACTTTGTTGAATCGCCATGGGAGGCCTGATCCTTTCTGAGGAGCAGATGGGGGGATTGGGTGGGTTGGGGAGAGATAATGAGGGTGCAGGAGGAGGAATTGTGGTTGGTATGTAAAATGAAAAAAAAAACTTTAAAAATTTAAAAAACCTAGGAGTTTGCAAAGAAAACATGAAAGGATCTTAATCTTTTTTAAAAAATGGAATTTTCTGTAGTATACCAGCCTTTGATTTCTGTTGAATTAAGAGCGGCGGGGCTGCGTCCCCGGCACCCAGCCGCCCACATGGCTAGCTTATGCCCAGAAATAATTATGCGGAAACTGTATTCTTTCAAACACTGCCTGGCCCGGCTAGTTCCAGTTTCTTATTGGTTAGCTCTTACATATTGTTCTAACCCATTTCTAATATTCTGTGTAGCCCACGAGCTGGCTTACCAGGGAGGATCTTAACCTGCGTCTGTCTGGAGCGGGAGAACCATGGCGACTCCTCACACAGCTTCTTTTTCCCAGCATTCTCCTCTGTCTACTCCGCCTACCTAATTTTCTATCCAATAAAATGGGCCAAGGCAGTTTCTTTATTAATAAGAAATCACTCCCACATCATTTCCCCTTTTTCTGTTTAAACAAAAAAGAAAGGCTTTAACTTTAACATAGTAAAATTACATATAACAAAACAGTTATCAAGTAAGAATTACAGTTACAATATTTATATCTATTTTATCTCTTATCATAACTAAGGAAAACTATAACTATTTATTCTTCAACTCCATCAAAGACTCCAGAAGGATATAATATTATCTAAGTAAACAAGAAATAAGAAAACTCTAGAAATGACAGAGACATCTCGCTGCCTGGACAGTCACCCAAAGTTCCTTTGTACCGTTGGGGCATCCATCTTCGGCCTACAGGCCCATGGTATCCAGAGACATTTCCATGAAGCAGGAAATTTCAAAGACAGTTCAGTCATTTTCTGCTGTGTCCTGCAGAATGTCTCGCAGACTCTTTCATGAATCAGGAACCCCGAAAGACCATCTCACCTTTAGGCAAGTTCAGCAGTCCTCTCTCTGAGGGTTCTCTGTGTCCAGTTTATGCAACAGTCCAGGCAAGAGCAGTTTCTTGCCCAAATGACTATCAAACTCCATAAGGATCCTCTTCGATGCCCATCTTCCTCTTGAAGTAGCTGGTGCTGCCAGGAGCAGACGTGTCTCCTTGTCATGAAAAGTCCTAAGTTATTAAAATATTTTAAATGCCATATTCTGCAGTCTTTGAAAGATATGAAGAATGCCTATCTAACTGAAATATATCTCTATATATCTAGAAAATCTAATTAACATGACTACAAGCTTAACTATTAGCGATGATTATCCATTAACAACCTATATTTCCTAATTATACATTACATTTTTAAATGAACTACACAATCACAATACCTTAATCAAGATCAAAAATACATATACATATAACAAAATTGACCTTAAAATCCATACCAATGCAAATTATTCATATCTATATCATATCCCCCTTTAAATGTAAAAGAACATTTATAAACAATATTTGGGAACATGGGCGTAGTTTTTTCTCTCCAAACTGCTTCCTGCTGAATAGGGGCGTCGTTAATTAGGTTGTTCATGATATAACCTGTGTGCTAGTTTCATCTCAGTTGGCAATTGAGCGAAGCAATTTTTTGAGGGTGTTCACAGCAACCTTTCAGGAGGGCGTGGTCTATCATACCAAATCGGAATAGATGCAATCCACAGGGTCTCATCCTCTGCAAAAACAAAAGAAGACCCTCTCCAAAGCATCATATCCTTAGACCCAAATTCTGAAATCATAATACCCTCATGAAATCCATTTTGGTTTAGCTTGGCAGCCCATATAATGAAATGTCTCTCTGTACTTAGCTCCTTCACAGTCAAAAATTTTAAAGAAAACACAATGTACATAATCCAGACTCTCTGTGAATTTTCCATTTTTACGTGGCTTATTTTTCTTTATTTCTCTTAATCTATAACTATCTGTACTTCTGTACTCTGTCTCTTTAAAGACTTTACCCTTTTTCTTTTTAAGACATTAACTTTATTCTTTATATTCTTTTTCTTCTCTTTCCCAAGCCTACGTACATTTATCCAACAGTGTCTGAATCTGTTTTATTGTGAATCTGTAATTTTTTTACTATCCAGGAGCATTTCTTAAAATGTTAAGCATTTCTTAAAAACTTAAGTTGCACCATGTACAGGTAATACGGTACTGCCTGTGTCCTGCCCAGTCTAAACCTTAACTGCACGGTTTTAAGGTAATTACGGTAGTTCCTGCCTGAGATCAGCACAGTTCAGCATGGAGCAGCCGCTCCTGCCTCAGAGTCATTTGGTGCTTCTGAGCTGAGCACAGTTCCAGGCACACAGCAGTTCACATTGGAGCCGCAATCAGCAGTTTAATTCTGAGACTGAGTGTGCAGCACAGAAACTCTTTTCATCCAAGTTACAGCCAAATCTGACACGCAGAGCACTGCGCAGTCTGAAAACGCGTCTCTGTATGGCGGCAGGAATCCGCCATGCTCTTCCGCCTGCCTAAGCCTGATTCTGCCTTCTGCCCAGGTGCAGGCGGGGAGCGCTGAGCCATCTGCACGGTCTCAGAGCACTCTCCTCCGATCCCAAGCGGGAACACAAACATCCAGTCCCATAAAAGCCTTGAAATGCTTTAAAGCCAGAGTTCACGCTGGCAGCATAGCCCCAGGAAGCCGCGCTTTAAAATGACGCAGCTTTTTTTCTCTGCTGCTGTTGCTGAATCAGGAATCTCTCTACAGCACGCCACCAACAAAACAGCAAAAATCTGTGTTAAACTCTCTCTCCCTTATTTTTAAGCCTTCTCAGGTTTTTAAGTGGATTTAGCCCATCACGTCTGGGCGCCATCTGTTGAAATAGGAGCGGCAGGGCTGCGTCCCCGGCACCCGGCCGCCCGCATGGCTAGCTTATGCCCCGAAATAATTACACGGAAACTGTATTCTTTCAAACACTGCCTGGCCCGGCTAGTTCTAGCTTCTTATTGGCTAGCTCTTACATATTGTTCTAACCCATTTCTAATATTCTGTGTAGCCCACGAGCTGGCTTACCAGGGAGGATCTTAACCTGCGTCTGTCTGGAGCGGGAGAATCATGGCGACTCCCTCACTAAGCTTCTTTCTCCCAGAATTCTCTTCTGTTTTCTCCACCCACCTAAGGGTGGGCCTATCAAGGGGCCTAGGCAGTTTCTTTATTAATAAGAAATCACTCCCACAGATTTCAACTGGAATTGTTATTATTATTATTTTCCCTTTTATGAAGAAAAGCTATTTCTGTGTTTCTTCAACATGTCAAAAGCCAACTTCAAAATCTATGGTTTCATCAGAATTTAAATGCTATAGTACCTACAGGATTTAAAAGCTCCCATTAGCATTCAACCATAATATTTTATTTCAGGTAAAGGTAAGTTAATTCATTTTCATAAGCACTTGAAAGATCCTGCTAGAATGGACTCTTAGAGATGGCGTGTGCCTTTGTCAGTAGAATAGACTGGCTGCCAGCGGGGTGACCTGTGAGAACTGCGATATCTATGTTGCTTTTGTCGACATAGTTCTCTTCATTAAAGTCATAGTAATGTTCAGGATGACGAAACGAGGACTAGATAACAAATGCTTTCTGGGGTATAGAGATTACATTACTAAAAAACCTTTTATTCTTCCCCCACACATCAGGAGGAGTGGGTCTGGGGGAGGGGAAATCTTATAATGAACAGAGTGGAACGTGAAGGGTCTGGCACAGGTTCGGCTCTTGGGGATGCTGATAGGTAAATGTTGCAATATGTTTGGGTCCTTAGATAATGCTGTTTTCATTTTACATCTTGGATAATAGAACAACAACAACAACAAAAGACGAACAAAAATCCCTGCAGCTAGCCAGTATTTCTTATTACATTCTAGTCTATGGCTAGCATTGGTTCAGGGAGTTCACTAGCTCCCTTGATTTCTGTAGGCCTGCATTGTCAGCTCTTCTGTAGGCTGAGGATTCCTTTAGCCAGTGTGCATAGCACAGGAAGATGCTGTCTTGAAAAATAAAAACAAAAACATCAAAAGGAAGAAGAGGAGAGAGAAAAAGAACTGGACCTTTGTGTTGGGAAGGAAAGAGACAAGTGGAACTATCTTGTTTTTTAATTTTAAGTACAAAATTTAAGGATCTGATTCAACCTTACATGTTCACAAAGATTTCTGTCTAGCTAGTTGAGGCTCCCCTGCTCACAACTGCACTGCTCTGAACATTTCCCACTGGGTCTAAAGATAGGAGAATGGAAGATTTTGGTTCAGTGACTTATTGTTTCCCAATATATAGCCTAATGCTTAATTGCTTTGTAAAGTCACTCCAACCTTTAATAAAAATTTAGTTCGAAATGGGATCTGGTACCTGTTTAATTTTGAATTTTAATTGTTGCATAGTATTGCAAGAGGATATGACATCCTCCCTTCAGATCCATTGCACCAAATATGGCAGAGGGACATTTGTCAGTGTAAGGCTAGAATCCTAACTGAAATATTTTATACCTGATAACTTCATCTATGACTATTTTAAGTCTAAATAAATATGCAACCCCCCAACTTAAAATAGTTGCATTCAAAAGTTCACTGGAAACAGAGTTGTTTGTGGAGTTTGAGACATTTTCCATAGTAACAATGTTAGGTTTCCAGGCCAACCCACAAAACCTATTTAAACCATATTGTATAATTTCTGCTCTAAAATCATCATGGGGCCCACACAACATACATCATATTAATTCTATTGGGAAAATGCATTAGTGTTTCCCCTGGAATAGACAGGAGCTTGAAGGAAGGTAAATTGGACATTTTGAGGTCATCCTCCTATTTGGAAATGAGAATGACAGAATTTTATTTCTGAGTTGTTCCCTGTGGTTCCCAGGACCTGGATAAAGGTTCTGACAGCGGACAGGGCTTCCTCCAAGTGTGGATATTAAGAGCTACATGAAACCAAGTGGCCACACAACCTGATAAGGAGTTTATTCTCTCATTTGATATGTCTAGAAGAGTTGGCTCAGCGGGATTAACTGTTCAATGACCTTGGCTTTGTGTTATGTTTTGCTCTTTGAAATTTTTATAGCATCATGGTTATAAAAGTTATAAACAGCAACAAATACAGCTTTTCATGAGCGTTTCCAAAAATGTTCCAATGTGAGGGAGCCTCACTGGGAACTGTTTCTCCAAACGTGTATTTTCCGTTATGTGTGTTGGAAGTAACTCATTCCCAGCCTGCTTGAAACAAATCAGTGGCCATGTGGTCAGTTTTTGGAGAGGGCAGGTAGTCTGAGAGCGGTGTTGATTTGAGTCTGAGTCTTATCCGAGTTGTATTCCATCTTCTGTGAGCCAATGACTACCTTCCTTGAATATGGTTTGAGGTAACTTAGAATCTGTTGACTAAGCAGAAGGTAGGCTACCTAGCGACTTATCTAAGTTGTCCACCGTCCTGTCACCATATAGTGGTGGCCTGGGGCTGAGGTAGGGTCATAGTATCTGTTTTCATTTTAGCTTTTCTGCAGCTTTGTGGTCTTGACTATCTCAAATAATTTTCCCTTTCAGAAATCTAGTCTATAAAACAATGAGGGGGTTGAATTGACTTGGTTCACATATTCAGAAAGTGGAGCCCTACCCTAGTGACCAGCAGCACCATATTTTAGACACAGAGGATACTGTAGTGACCCTTCAATGGACACCCTTTCCTCAGTAATTCCATGTGAGACTCTGTGGACCTGGTGAAGCTATGAATCTTCAGGTAGAGATGCATGCATGGATAGATCTTCTGATAGTGTTACTCTAGGAAAATTTATGGGTCTTTTGCTTTACCCTTGAGAATGAAAGAATTTGATCTGATTCTGTTTGTCCTGCCCCCAATTGTTGTATTTCCTTTGCTTATTCTAGAACAACAAACAAATGTCATGATTTTTTTCTTTCATATTTCTGTTACCCTCAAAGAGCAGATAATCTTTTTTTTTTTTGTTTAAAATATATAGTATACTTTTTTGAGACAGGTCACTATGTAGCCCTAGTTAAAATGCATTACTGAAAGCAAAGGGAATTGATGGGTGATGGTTGGGAAGAGGTTTCCACCCTCTCCACTTTTTCTTAAACTTGTAGAGGAAGGTATAGGGGCTTAAAGGCAGCATGTCTTGATCTCGTTTGTAGAAGGGAAGTCTAGGTATAGCTAGATGGAGGAGTCAGGAGGCCAGCGACTGGACAGTGAGGGCTCACTGACAATGCGGTCACTGTCCATCCTCTATCCTCTGTCTTCATCCTCCCTGCTCCTACCACAGGGCTACATCCCTGCTCTGTCCACAGTGTGGGTGGAGGTGACTCCCAGAGAATAGAGAAAGGGGGCTGTGACGGTAACAGGTTTGCAGGCCCACGAAGAAAGGATGGAGTGAGAAGGGGGTGATGGCGGAGAAAGCTTATCCAGGTTCAGAGAAGTAACCCAAATCTCTGGATCCTTTTGAATCCCTGTTTTTTAAAAAGAAGAAATCTATTGAAGCCAAGTGAAGCAGTAAGATGAGGAAAGTCTCAGGACATGGTCATTTCTTATAAATAGCAAGTCTGTGGTGATTCTTGCTACTGTGCTTTGGAAGCCCTGGGAGACACACACAGTGATGGGCTGTAGGGCAGGCATCTGTGTTCTCCATCTCAGAAGCCATTGGTCTAACAGCATTGTCTATGAACAAGAGAGTAAATACTTCAGTTTTCTGGGTTCTGGGTTCTGCGTTAGTGCTTTGGTCTCGAAGCAGGAAACAGCTTCAGACAACAACCTAAGCAGGGACGCGACTGTGTTCTAACGTTTTGGTGACGGACAGCTTCCTTATATTTCTTTAGTGTCAGAGTTCTCATGTGTCAGGAAGTATTTATGTTTTCATTTCCCCCTGCTAAATAAAAAAACAACCCATGAAGACTCCTGTCTGTGGGCTGTCCTCTAGTGTTCAGTTCCCAGGCTGTCCTGCATCTGTCTGTCCACCTCCGTTCACCTCCCTTCTCTCTGTTGTCTACGAACGAGAATCTGATCCTGTTCAGTTCTGCTTGTTCCCATCCTGTAGGATGCTCTGAGTACACCTGAAGCTAAAGTACCAGACCGTGGTACTTATTCTTCTGTTTTCCATGTCGAAGTTGAATATGATTTAAGTATTTCATTTTTTAAAATGCTATATTTAGCACTCTTGTGCCTAGTTTAGAGTAATTTCTTTGCAAACATTTCTTACAGAAGTATGATATATCCAGCAGCAAATGATCATGGCTCTTGTTAAGATCCAATGACCACAGGTGAGTGCCAGTTTTGGGTCGGACCTTGCCTTCTGAAAGCAGCGTTTGTTTGGGGAAGAACTGGTCGGGCGTGGACAGCTGTGTATTATTGCTTATGAGCCGTAGCCTTTACTTAGTCAAGTGTTTACTTCACTCCTGAACTTAATTAGCAGCTAAGGGCTTTGCGCTTTGTATTTTAAGGAAGCATGTGATTTGTTCATTACTTCAAAAGCAGATTAATTATTATTATATCTTTAGTCACCGTCTGTAAACATCTATACTGGTGAGCTCTCTCCTGTGGAGTTACCTTGAAATGCCCTGTGGGGTTTTATTAGCTTTCAATTCTGTGTTAATAAACACAGTAATAAAATTAATAAAATTAATAAAAACAGTTGGCTGGAGGTTTTTTCAATTTAGTTTATTGGCTGCAGAAAACCCCATCTTTCTGTGGAAATTACCCATTTCTGAGGGTAAGGAGTTTACTCGTGGCGGCTATCATCTACTGTAGACATTTGACATTTTCTCTACATGAACCTGAGTTTTCCGTCTGAGTAAGAGGTAGAAGCAGCTCAATTATAAAGTAAGATTTTAAAATTACTGTTTCTGTCTTCTGGGTTTAGGAAGAGGAATCGTGATTAAAATGCATAATCCCAATGTAAAAATGACTTCCTGGCTCAGGTGAGCCTCAGATAGAATTATTAACCCCAAGAGGACGGATAAATAGCCAAGGGTGCACATTGTCTAATTCCAGCCTTGTAACAAGGTTTAGGGGTTCTGAGTGGCTCTCAGCATCTGAAGAACACATCCAGGGTCCCTTATGGACCTAGGCTGTGAGTAAGAGTATGTGTGACTCGTGACTCTGTGCTGTTGTCTACTTCTGTACTTCTCGCTTGGCAGATGAATTTCAGGAAACTTAGTTAAATTTAAATTTCCTACCAAGAACAAGAATTTTGGTGTATAGCTATGTCCCATGCAATATTTGTGATAACAAAATTATTTCTCCTGTTTGTGAAATGAAAACAAAATGGACATCCTTTTGCACGTGGTGAGGTATGCCTTTAATGCTTGTGCTCTAGAGGCAGAAGCAGGCAGGACAACCTGGTCTACTTAGTGAGTTCCAGGACAGCCAGGAATGTATGGAGAGACCCTGTCTCAGACAACAAAACCAACAAAACAACAACAATACCCAAAGTGAGCATCCTGCTTTATTGTTTTCTCCTTGCAGAGTCTGGTGGCCCTGTGTATGCACCTTCTGTCTCTTGGCTGCCCAGGGACCCAAATGCTCTGCTCTAACTGTAGGTTTTGCTGCTGGGATTTTAAGTTTTCTCAGGATTATTAACTAAGAACCTTCATCCCACTGGGGTTCAAAATATCCAGTGCTTAATTTAATAGTGAAATAACTAGGATTAACCTATTTATTAGTGCTAATAGTCTTATGCATTAAATTTTGCAGATTATGCATTTACTTAATATGAACTATTAATACTTCAAGGCAAAGAAGTATCAAAACCTATAATTTAAAGCCCCATGCAAAGATGAAATATTTTCAAGCCATTATTTTATAGCCAGAAGGTTCTGTCCAGCCTGGTCCTGCAACCGTTCAGTTCAAAGAAACACACAGAGGCTTATATTAATTGCAAACTGTTTGGCCTCTTATCTTAGGTTTATTACTAACTAGCTCTTACAACTTAAATTAACCTGTAATTCTTACCTATGTTTAGCCACATGACTTGGTACCTTTTCTCAGTAAGTCGTCCTCGTCTTGCTTCCTCTGCATCTGACTGATGGCTGCATCTCTCTGCCTTTCTTCCCAGAATTCTTAGTCTGGTTGCCCCGCCTATACTTCCTGCCTGACTACTTGCCAGCCAGCGTTTCATTAAACCAATAGGAGTGGTAAATCCTTACCGTGTACAAGAGCAGTGTCCCACAGTGGTTATTTTATTTTGATAACGTATTCTTGTCCTTAAAGAACCCATCCTGTGAATTAACTATTTTAAACGTCACCTAAAATTTTATTGTTTTAATTGCTTTGATTCCTGTGTACATCATAGTTTACAGGCAATTTTTGTGCATTTTACAGTGCAGATAGAATACTTTATAAAAATCTAGTGCACAATTGAGATCTAACCATCCTTGAGCTGTATTTTCAATTTTAGCCAAAGGTGAATGTAAGGGGGAGCTTTCTGTTTCCAAATACCTGGCAGCTACTTCCTGAACCACCACACAGAGGCTTATATTAATTATAAGTGCTTGACTGGTAGCTAAGGCTTGTTACTAGCTAACTCTTACATCTAAATCAACCCACTTCTATTAATCTATGTGAAGCCGTGTGGCTTTTACCAGTCCTCTAGCATGTCTTGCTCCCTGTGTGTGAAGCAAAGTGCAGTCAGAAGGGATGGTCTCTGACATCTCTGCCACCTTGTTACTGGCTACAGCAGCATTGGGAAGAATCAACTGTCCTATTCAAAATTCACTCTCAGGACCATAGCATGTGTGAGTGATTGTTAGAAGCATGCCAATCATAGGTAGACTCTGGACAGAGGAGCAGTACCTTTAGGGTGTCCCCCAAGATCTCTGTAGTCAGTAGCGCTCTGAGATTTAATAATAGATACAGTGGAAGTAGTTAGAGGATTTGATACCACATTTGTCCTAAATTACAGGGTTAGCATGAGTCCTTCCTAAGGAGCCTCTACTTGTGCCGTATTTCTTTATTCTTTATGATTAATGTATCTGGGAGTTGTTTCCATTTCCTTCCTTTCCCCCTCGTCTTTATCTCAAATTTGTCTCCCACTCCTTTCTTGCCTTTTCTTCTTCCCTTACCATCCTACTAGGACAAACCAAGACTCTTAGTAGGTAATCTTCAAAAGGCGATGTGTTTGTTTTCCTCTCTCTGAATTTCATTTGAACAAGAGAACAATAAAAAAGCAGGTCCCAGTCTTCAGGAAATGTTGAGCAGAATGTTACTGTAAGAAGGTAGGGATGTAAGTCCTGTGATTTTGTCTTGTTTGCTATTTGTGCGCCTACTGCAGAAGACCTTGCAGCTAAAGTCTGTACCACATAAAGCTTTACTCAATGCCTAGGTTTTTTTTTTCCTTTGAGCACTGAAATTTTGATTAGAAATGCTTTAAACTCATATATACTGCATGACGCATTTCTTCACACACCTCTCTAGATTTGCCTTTGTTCTTTCTTCTTAAAAAAATTTAGCATTGAAATAGCATGACTTTCTATCTCAAGCTAGGTGCTAAGTTCATTGCCCAAAGGAACTTATCTCATTCTTCGTTTTATCACCAATAATAATCCTATTAATGAGCGGCCTTTTAGTGAATTTTTATTATACTAATGTAACTGAAAGTATGTACACATGAATTCAACCATTTTAACTTTACTTAAGATTCTGTCTAGTTTTAACAAAATGATTAAGAATAAAGAAAATGAGGCATTTGATTTTGTTATATTAATGAAAATGCTTTATCTCCCTTTCTTCATTTTGCATATTAAATTATCTCAGACTTGGAAGTCATGCCATGCATTCCTCATGTTGGCTAGTTGTTCATCATCAATCTTCTTCTTTTTAATGTTGTTCTGCCATGGGTGTCAAGTCCTCTGGAACTGGAGTTACAGACAGTTGTGAACTGCTGTGTGGATGCTGGGAATTGAACCCAGGTCCTCTGGAAGAGCAGTCCATGCTCTTAACCCCTGAGCCATCTCTCCAACCTCATTATCAATCTTCTTGTTTACCTGGCCGACACTTTTCCCATACGTTTTCTGTGACCTTTCCTAGGTCATGAAACAGATGTAGGTCTTACTGTCATGAGGCATGCAGTCACTGGAGGAGAAAGCAATTAAAATGCAAACGCTGATGAATATATAATTGACCATTAAAGTCATTGTTAGGAAGGAGAGAAGTCAGAGCTCAGAGGAGTGATCCCCGTGTTGCCCACTGTCGGCTGGATGTATGTAAACTCTTTGTGGAGGTAGAGTGAAGCTGAGAGATCAATTGAGGGTGAAGAATGCTTGACTGGAGAAAACCCAAACTAAAACAAACAGATTTTGTAAAGTAACTCAGGCCTTATTACGTGGGGGATGCCGAGTCGCCGAGGTGGGAAAGGCTGTGCTTTGTCAGAGGGGTGAGAAGGGGTTTGAGGGAGACAGGGGAGCGGTGAGGGTGGGGTTCTTCATACACTTGCTAAATTACTCCTTGCGTTTGTTTTTCTTGGTGTTCTCCTTACCAACATGTGTTTGTCTTACAGCTTTACCGAGATGTAATTCTCACATGGTACAGTTCACTCATTCAAACTACACTGTACCTTTAGTACATTCTCTGAGTTCTGTAGCCGCACCCATAATCACAGCCTACGAACATTTTGATATTTGACTGTTCCCCTGTCTCCACCCATTGGCAACCACTTTTCTACTTTTTTGTTTTTTAGACTGATCTGTTCTGCCATCTATCTATCTATCTATCTATCTATCTATCTATCTATCTATCTATCTATCATCTATTCTATCTATCTATCTATCTATCTATCTATCTATCTATCTATTATTTATATTTTGAGGTGTCAAGTAGCCCTTGCTGGCCTCAGATTGCTATGTAGCCAAGGCTGGCCTTGAACTGCTTGCTGGCTCTCTTGCTTCCACCTTCTGGGTTCTAGGGCCACAGGCTTTTCCCCCACCCCAGGCTCTGTTCCAGCCATTTTGTATACACGGAGCCAAATACATTGATTTGCTTCTTATTCTTTGCTCCACAGTCCCTGAAATGAGAGACTCTTTCATTGACTCCTTTGTCCCTGCAATGACACTTCTCTTGCTTTGCCTGCCCCATCTGTAGCTTCCAAATTTAGAACAGTTTCCAAATTGCTAAAGCAAGAGGTAAAGGGTTCTTTCCTTGATACCTTATCACTGTTCAGTGTTTGGGAATTGTTGCTGATCACGATTTGATCTTCCCTTGTCTGTTGCTGAAATCTGATCACTCTTCTCTTTAGGAGGAGTGGCCAGTGAGCCTTTGTAATCTAGAGAACACATTTTATGTGAACTTCAGTGCCGAGCAAAGAAGAGACAACTGAGAGGGCATTTGTTGGTTGGATCCTGTGCCACTATTTCAATGTGGTCAGCCTGGAGAGGTGGGCCTAAGGGAGGAAGTTGATTCTGGAGATGTGCCCTAGAAAAGGCTGTGCTCCTACCCACTTTCCATGTCTGCTTTTGCTTCTTAACCACGTACAGTGAATAGACTACCTTGGTGACTTGTTTGCCACCGTGGTCCCTTTGCGCTGCCTCTGGTTCCGTGTGGCTGGGATAAGAGACCACAGACCAAACACCCTGAAAGTGAGCTAAAATAAACATTCTCCTTTAAGTAAGACCTATCTCAGATACTTTTCGTAATATCGAAAAGATAACCGATGCAGACAAGCTGCAGTTAGAAGTTGGAGATGGTAGGTGTAAAAGGCAGGTAGCCAAGCCAAGCTATTTTTTGAAGGTGGAACTGTTTCAACAACGACGCAACAATAATTATATACTCAATACATGACCTCTTGAGTGTTGGTGGATTAAACAATGGCTGGTAGAGCTGCTTGGCTGCTGGCTAAGAGCCAGGATCTGCTGAAAGTCAGGTAGAGCAGCTGTAGAAGACCATGTGTGTAGGAATCCCACACGCACCGTTGAGTCAAACCTCAAGTACATCCCGTGTCTTTTCTGGGTCAAAGCTTTGGCCGGTGTCACCGCCTCCCTTTCCTAATCAAAGAAGGGACTAGACAGATGTGACAGTCCAGGGAAGGGAGTGAGAACCAGCTCTGCCCAGATGAGGCAGGGGGAATATTCTCCTGCAAAGTTCTTCCAACAGTCGGCCCTCTAGTCAGAGCCAGGCGGCCTGCCTTTGTTCACTCCCCTTGGTCTTTGCAATGTGACTCCAGAAACATTTAAAAACCATAGCTGTAATGGTTGATAATTTGAGTCACAATTTAAAGACACTCCCTTCTCTATTTTGTTGTAGGCAAGGAAGTGGCTGGCATCAAGTGTATAAGAGCTATTTTAACTAAGAGCAACAGATAGGCTATGGAGACTCACCCCTTGTTCTCTGGGCCAGGTAGTAATTACGGACTGGGGGAAATCAGCATTGAATGCATGCCGTTCCTCGGCACCTCCACAGCCTTTGCAAAACTCTCTATTGCCTGCTCACTGGCTTCTCTTTCTGTGCTCTCAAGTCACAGCAATTAAGCTTTTTCTTGCCTTCAGTGTGCCAACGTGTCCCACTGACATCCTTTCTTTTCTTTTTAGACAATTAGTAGCTTCCAAATCCACAATGGTCTCCAAATTGCCGACTGTCGAAGTAAAAAAGAACTTAGATTCAGGTGTTTGGAAATGCTCACGAGATGGCAACAATGTGAAGGCACAATAGGAGAAATATTTTGTCATCCCTGAGTACATTCAACAGCTATGAGTGAAGTTCTTAGCCTCTTCCTTATGTGATCAAAAAAAGAATAGTTCTCCGAATTAAGTAGAAGGAATTAATCATTTTCAAAGCGTGTTCTTTCAAGAAGCATTCAGATTCACATGGAAACACTAGGTGGCATTGAGGAAGTTCTTTGGACTTGTTTGGCCGTGTTTTACCATCTGCGGGATGAGATGTTTGTCCTAGTTGCTGGGAGGATCATGGAAGATGGATGGTGAGGAAGGTCCTTCTCAGATGGGATGGTTTCTCTATGCCCGAATCCCAGTGTACCCCGTGTCCCCTCCTCCGAGTAAGGTAACCTGTGTTTCTGTGTGACTTGTTTTGCACAGCACTCTCTTGTTAGCCCTCTTTGACAACAACCCGGAATTAAATCAACCCTCTTCCCTGTGAGTCCTCTGGACTCTAAAACAGACAAACTGCTCGTTGTAGAAAGAGCTATGCCGGTTGTCTGTCAGGGAAAACAAATTTTGGTTTTTTCTTCTCATCCTTACATCGCCATTGTTAGCGTCTGACAAAAATTGCTTTGGAAATTAATGACGCAGAGACATGAACTGGGGTGTAAACCATAGTCTATATCCCAGGGTTGTGCCCGGTATGCCAGTAAAAGCAGGATTGGTCACAGGAACTATTGCAGTCTGTGAAAATATCAAGAGTCCATAGTAAATCCGAGCAGTGCGTCTCTTCCATCAGCTTCATAAGAAAATAATCCCAAGCTTTGCGTTAAGCACTGGTGTCGTTCTGTGACGTGGAGAAAAGCTATCACCCAGCCATGGGGTGAGAAACAGCATGACTTCCCTGACAGTCTAGGGCACTTGGGGGCTTAGTCTCAGAGATTTGGAATCAACTTCATTTTAGAAGTGTGTGATCTCTAGTTTTTTGTTATGATCCCCAGTCTTTTTTTTTTCTTTTGGGATGGACACGTCACTCAGCAGATATGAATATTTTATTTTAGCAAAGTACATGTGAGCACCCTTTTAAGTGGCTTGAGTGATACAGTTTTCGTCGGTTATTTTGGGTTTAAAATGGCACTTGAGACAGATAACCATAAAAACATAAAATGGAAAAGTGATTTTTTTATAGACAGAAAGTGGAAGGCAGCATGTTTCTGTAAATGCTGTCATGTCACCGAAGCTGGGAAGAACCGCTTGATGATTGGAAGTTGCCATGGGAAGCACGGCGCATTTCCGTGGCGTTACATTTCACTCTCTTGTTTGCTTGAAGTTACTCTCTAGGAGAGAGCTGCATCTACGTGTGTGTGTGTGTGCGCGCGTGCACATATGTGTATCTCCTCCCATCCATTTTCTTCTCCTCCAAGGCTAGTGTGTTGCTCCTTGTGCACTCCAGCGGAAGGGAACTTAGCTCTGATGTTGGTGGCCGCCTCCCTGCAACTGGATCCTAGTAAGCATCTTGAAGTCTCCCGTGGACATGCTGGCTCCTGGACACCACATTGCCCTCTGTGTCTGTAGTGCAGGACTGTGCTGGCATCCAGGTCTTGAGCTTGGCATTTCAGTCAGCTCTGATTCAGCTGGATAGATAGCAAATTACTTTTCGTTAGTGTCGTGATATATTTTAATTAAGAAGCATTATTAGATTATTCCTAGGGAAATAAATGAGCCATTGGGTGACCGTAAACACCTGTCTATAGTGCTGATACATCAAGACCGACAGAGGTAGGGCCTAACTTCCCCCCCTTAGCTGCTCTGATGCCTGTCCTTGTCAGAGCTCGTGGCTGAAGACAGCATAGGGTACGCATGTGCCCTTTGAAGCTGTAGAAAGTGCGGATGAATTTTTAGAGGTAAAAATTAGCTCAATGACTTCACAGAGGGGAAAAAAGACCACTGGTGGGTTATCAGCTTAGCAGTGCCTCCTCCTTGAGAGTCGCACCCCTGATGTGGCTCTGGCCCTCACCCATGCCTGTTCCCACCTGCGTCTGAGGGATTGGTGCTTGAACCCAGAAATATTCCTCTGACTTCGTTTGCTACGTTAGAAATTTCAGAGGGAATTCTTTTCATCCAGGGAAAGGAGAATCAGGCCAGTTTTGAGAAGCTAAAAATAAAACTGCAAAACTGTTTTCAGAGTGGAATTCATTGGCTTTGTTTCTGTGCATGACAGCCCCTTAGAATGCAGTACTGGATCAAACTGTGGTTCAAGAAAAAGCGTTGAGTGGATTTAAAAAAAAAAAAGACAAAACGTAGCTTAACAGATCTAATTTCACTCCCTGAAGCTTAATAGTAGTAGAAATAATGCCGATGATAGGAATAATATATTGAGTTTGAAACGCGTGTCAGAATCTGTGCTGTTATTTCATGTATTTTTTCCCTTTAAATTATGCTAGCAACCAATAGAATTCAAATTGTAACAAGGTAGAAAAGATCTTACCGGTTTGACAGAAGTAAAAAAAAAAAATCCTGTTTTGGGAAAAATTATATTGCCCTGAAAACTTTTTTGAAGGAGGATTCTGGGGTACCATGAAGAAGCTGGTTTTTCATTAGCCTCTTTGATCCCTATAAAGGCCCCTTCGCGTGGATGTGAAGACTTCAGGATGAGGTTGGTGTTGAAAGGGCAGCATAGGAAAGGGGGTGGGAGTTTCTCCGTTTCTCTAAAGGATAGGGAGACAAGGGAGAGACAGGGACTCACATAGAATGATGATGCTGGCCTTCGAGAAGTGTGTGTGTGTGAATGTATGCATAAGTCTGGGTTCTTGGCACACACAGGTACAATGTTAGAGAGAGCCCAGCAGACAGAGAGTGTGGTAGGCTCCAGCCTCTCCAGGAACTTTAGCAGGCAGGGTAGGATTACTTTGAGCTGGCCACAGCCGAGGGATTAAAGAACCACATCCGTTTCTTTATGAATCTTTCTAGGTAGGGAGGGATGCTCAGGAAAGTTTTTCAGAGAGCTGGCCTGGTAGATGAGAGAGCACACTTCGCTTGCAGAGGACCCGCTTCCAGTGGCTAGCACCTACCTTACCCAGGTCTCTTTTCTGTTGCTGTGATAAACACCATGACCAGAGCAACTCAGAGAGGAAAGAGCCTGCTTTGTTTTACAACTCTCAGGTCACACATCACCACTGAGAGAGTCGGGGCAGGAAGTCAAAGTCGGAAGCTGAATCAGAGTCATGGAGGAATGCTACTTACTGGCTTGCTTCCGGCTCACGTTCAGTGACCGTTCTTATACAGCTCAGGCTACCCGCTTTAAGGTTGATTCTGCCTACGGTGGCTGGGGTGGGTCCTTCTGCATCAATTAGCAATCGAGAAAATACCCCAAAGACATGACCACAAGACAGTTGGATGGTGGCAGTTCGTCAGTCGAGAATCCCTGAGAAACCTGAGGTTGTTAGGTTTATGTCAGGTGGACAGAAACTAGCTGGTACCCACACCAGACAGCTCCCAACTGTCTGTAACTCTAGAGAAATCTGAGGTCTCTGGGGTCTTGGGTCAACTGTACCCATGTGGACACCTCCCACACAAATGCACATTATTATTATATTACATTATATTTTATATATAATACAATAATATATTATTATTATCAAAATAGTATTGAAAAAGATTGAGGGGGAAGAAAAGAGAAATACTTTCATGAAACTCTTCACTCAGGGACAGGGCAGGGATATATATTTGTTTTTTTTTTTAATACAGAGATAGCCCTTGATTGATGTCATCGTCTCCGGATGGCTTCCAAGAAGACTGATTCCTAGCAGGAGAAATAGGAGATCCCAGCCAACACATGTCAGGACAATGTCTGTTCCCTAGATGTAAACCTCTAAATGCAGCTACAAAGTATGTTACATTGTTTTAAGTGACATATTTTAGGGAGTAGAGATTAGACATATTAAATATTTCATTTCACCAGTTACGCTGACCTCTTACATTATACTCTGGATTTTTTTTTTTAATATTTGATTTTATCCTTAGCTCTAAACTTCACTGGGGTGGACGGTGCTTGATTTATCATAAGCTCCTTCGCTGTTTGAGTGACATGGGAAGAAGCAAACGGCAGGCTTTCTTTCATGCTTTCTAGTGTGCTAAGTTGTGTGAGACACCTACAGTGAGCTCAGCCATGGAGCTCCATGTGAACCTGCATACCAGTCTTTGAGAGTATGATGTCATCTGTTACGATTTCTGCAGATGTGGTTCAGGGACCAACATGAGGAGATTGTTCTGTAATATGCAAATGGGTAAACACAACCTGTGAGTCCCCATGCCTGGTGGGTGGGGTGCTTCAGTGATGTACTAGCCTTTGAGTCACCTCCATCCCTATGAGGAACCCCACAAGCTGGGCATGTGTAGAATCCATTCCTTAGTGTGTCAATGCCCTGTGCGCGGTGGATGGCTATTCCTTCAAGTCCCACAGTCGAGGGTTCCTTTGGAAGCATGGCCTTACAGACACGCTGGGAGTAGCCTGGTGTGTCTGCCATTAGGCTTCTGCCTCCCAGCTCTCTGAAAGCACAAACAGTTGTTTAAGGAGGCACCTGTGTGGTAATTGACAGCAGCTCCCGCTAGAGCAGCTCCGGCTAGAGAACAGCACAGCCTTGGGTGGAAACCTGAGGCTTCAGTCAGCCCAGCCTCTGAAGAAAGATGGCGGCAGGATGCAGGTTCCTTTCCCCAAAACCAGGCTACTCATTGCCTACAAAAAGTCAGTCTTTCTAAAATGTAATCTGTAAGCATCCAGGCCCCTTTTCCTGGGAAGAGACAATCTTTGATAGGAAACCAGTCCTCTGCTCAGAGATTCTCAGTAATAGGGACATGGCCTTCATCCTTTAAACAAAAACTAGAATTGTCTAAAGAACAGACTCAACATTGTGAATTTTCTTGTATTCTAAGTAGTTATACAATTAACACCATGTACATGATTGTTTGGTATTTACTCCTCGAGTCTACAAATTTATGAAATATATACCAGTTTCTTCAGAACTTTAAATTCCCTTTGCCCCAGGACTAAATCCAGATGTCATCCATCTCTTCTTCCATGTTTGAACCCAAGTAACCAGTTAGGAAACTGCAGCATCTTGTTTTATATAGAAGAAATTATTAGTGATTGTGTGCAGATAATCAGGGATTGAAGAGTCTTATTTAGCAATGCCAATAATCAAATCTTTTAAACAATAGTAACTATTTTTTTTTTTAATTTATTTATTTCTTTATTAATTAATTAAAGATTTTTGTCTCTTCCCCACCACGGCCTCCCCTTCCCCT
>NW_026067983.1:325165-534733 GCF_014885135.2 Alexandromys fortis | reverse complement strand
TTGGCAATGTTGGATTCCTTGGGTTGCGATTTTCCTTCTATTACTTTCTGTAGCGCTGGATTTGTGGCTACGTATTGTTTAAAATTGTTCTTATCCTGGAATGTCTTGTTTTCTCCATTGATAGTGAATACTAGCTTGGCTGGGTATAGAAGTTTGGGTTTGCATCCATGGTCTCTTAGTTTCAATAGTAACTATTTTATGAGTTATTTCTTGGTATGTAATACCGAGTGCAAAGTGTTTTAACCTACATGCTTTTGTCACAGAAGAAGAGTAGACATACATACAAATGCACGTATACATGCATATGCTCGAGAACACGTGCACACACACAGTTGAGAGCATGCACACCCTGCTTATTCTGTTAGATTCTTTAGTAGTAGTATACCTACCTAGAAGCAAAGGTCTGCTAATGCAACATTTGATGGGGGCGTCATTCACGTTTTGAGTGGGAACTCAAGCTAAGTTACTATTTTTTAATGGAGCAGCTACGATGAAGTTTGACTTCCTATCACTTCATAAAGCTAAAATTCTCAATGAACAGCATTTTCATTTGGATGAGGCCAGCCGCTGTGAAAACAAGCCTCTTCAGCTGGTGAGGAGCTCTTGCCCTGATTAGCACGGAAGCCCGCACCAGGCTCCAAGCGATTTTAAAATTGAGCTGAGGGCCCTGCAGCAGCACAACCTCTATTGTTCAGTAATGAGTATTTAGCCGAGTCCTTTCAGAAGTAAACTCTATTGTTCCCTTGCTAGTAACAGTACATCTGAGTGAGGTGATTATGGTTTCTAAAAAAGCACTTTCAGGATGGCATTTTTTTATATGTCTGAAAAGATTTTCCCTCTATATCTGGTGATAAATTAAAAAAAAAACCTTAAACATTTAGAGAAAATCTTAGAAAAGGTTTAACATTATCTGAATAGCCTGTCTTTGATCCCAGGTGCATGAAGTCTGGGGCCCCTCAGGGCCTGCATCTGCTTTCTAAGCTGCTGCTTGGGCAAGAAATTCTGCAAAGCAAACACTTCAAAACTTAGGTGTCCAGAAAGGAATCCTCGTCCGTGGGAGACGGAACATCTCTGAATAAATAGGGCAGATTTCTATGATGCCGGAGTCCTTGTGCAGCTGAGGAGACAGTCTAAACTGCTGATGCATTCAGAGCTCATGTGTGCATTCTGACGGGCCGACTGCGGAGCCCCTGGTGGTGCCAGCATCGGGTAGGGGTGGAGTTTGTGTTTTCCTTAGTCCCGCTTCTGTGTACCCTTTCCAGTGGCCTGTGTCCTTTTGTCGGTGACTAACTGGAAGGACCACAGTCGTCATCCTTCTCCAAGGTGTTATTTACTGGATCGCTTGCTTGTGCATCCACATAGCTTAGTACCAACTGTTCAGAACACGGGGCAAGTATTGTGGGGAGTCTAGCACGGCCATCAAATCATGCATAGACTTGATCACACGTGTCTTCTATCATACAGTCTAGCACATGCATCAGGTTTTGTGTGGAGTCTAGCACACATTTTAACTAATACATGGGGTTGTAGCATATACATCAAGTATTGCCTGGAGCTTAGCACTCATGTCTAGTGCACACATCATATAATGTGTGGAGTCTAGCACACATCAAGTACTATGTGGAGTCTAGCGCATTTGCAAAGCATTGCATGGCTGGAAACATATTTTAGAGATATAGAAGATATTAGATGTGTCTTAATTTGGGGGCCCACTAAGGGGGCTCAGCAGATCAAGACAATAATCACCAAGCCTGATGACCCAAGTTTGATCCCATAAATCTCATAAATCCATGGCGGCAGAGTGAAGGGTCTCCAGTATGTTGTCCTTTGGTCCTATGTGCACACCATGGCATGCAGACCCACACATATGCACGCACAGTCATGCAGTCAAAAACAGATGTACAGAAGTGTCTTAATTTTGCCCCATTCAACTTTACCCTTAGAAGAGAATGTAAGCTACAATGATGAACAATTCTGGACTTCTTGCCCTTCCACATCCACACCAGGGATCTGTATTCTTAGCCCAGGTTCTTCTGTCTGGGAGAATGTGTGTTTGGAGGTTAGCTATTGGACTCAGGAAATGCCGTTATGTCATTATGAGGATAACTTTGATGCTTCCTCAGCTGTTTCCCTGCTCTGACTGGAAGAGCCAGGTATGGCTTGGTTCTCTTTAGGACACTTATACTCTTGTTTTATGACTGAGTTTCTGTAGTGGCATATTTGCATTTTGTTGTAAATACTAGTAATCCCTTTTTTTTCAAAAACTTGGAAAAATCCTCAAAGAGATAAGGAAATGGAGTTGTCCTAGCTGTGAATCCTTTCTATGTGTTTGATTGCACTCAGGTATTTGGGAGAGAGTTCTGTGTTCTTGTGGTCAGTCTGCTTGTGAAGATGGCAGGCGTTATGGGAAGTTCTGTTTGTTGGAAAAATAATGGCAGAATCTATTTAATAAATTACACTCAATATTGTGCATGTATAGATAAGATGATTTGTCACTGTAATTAAGTAAAAATCAAGTGAGAGTTTGTAGGAAGTAAACGTATCGTTTATTTTACCTGTTTGTAAGGTATGGGGTATGCTTGGACTTAGCTCACTTTTAGAGTAAAGGCTACACCTGTGCCAGGTGACAGACGACTTTGTAGAGAAGTGCCCGCGGTGACATGGGTCACTTGTGGTGGCACTGCCCATTCTGCTGGCTGTCCTGTGGGGTGCATGTGTACGTGTGAGTGCAGAGGGAGCTTAGACAGAAACATTGTCATTTGTGGGGCTCCATCGTTTGGGCAGGAGGGGACAGCCTTTTGCTGCCCGGGAACTCACTAAGTAGGCCATACACTAGCTTTTCTTATGCAAAGATATGAACTCTCGCTAACTTCCCAAAGTCTGATAATGCCACACATGGTTTTGATTTTCACGGCGCTGGGACATTCCAGCAACTAAGTGTTTTTGAAAAGGGGGAATAAGGAAACTTTCTGATTATGAATAGTGCGTGTCTATTTTAGGAGATTGGAAGTTAAGGAAGATAAGATCTCAGATCCGGTATTGGCTTTCAGGACAGTGACCCCGAGCTGATGGGAAGGGGAAGACCTTTGGCTGCGCTGTTCCCACTTACCTTTTACTGCTGCCATTAGAGCCACTCTCTGTCGCTACGTCGGGAGCCTTGGAGCCGTCTTGAGCTTCGGGTACTGCGGTTCTAGCTCCTCGCAATCTCTGTGTCTCATGTCCTCTGGTCTACCCTAGTTCTGTTACTGCAGTCATCCTCATTCCTCTTTTGTCTGGAGCCATGCGGTGGTATCCTGCTCAAGCTTGCTTCCCGGAGTGGCACCTCTCCCGCTACGTACATCAGCGAGATCAGCTAATCCCTGCTTTCCTCTATGTTAGCACAATGATGCCAGATTGTTTCGGGGCTCCAATAACCCTGCTAACTCCCCAGCCTCACTTCTTGTCCTGTCCTTTTCGTGCTCTCCTTAGTCACATGGTAAGGAATTTCTAGTTCATTCTTGTTTTCCTTGTTTCAGTGAGAGCTGTGCTTTTCTGTGTCCTTTACTCCTCTCCTCGCTCCTTTGAAGCCTCTAGTCTCCCAAGATCTAAGACAGGAAACAAAAGTTCTTTGCAAGACTGAATGCTTATTATAAATAGATTTTAAATAAAATCGTTGTGTCTTTTCATCCATAATTCATCTTATCATCAACCATGGGGATTCTCTCTGTACACTCGTTTGATCTATGTGGTGTTTCTACATTCTGTGGCGAATGGGTACTCATTGTAGAATTTAAGCCAGTAAATAATCCTGAACAGGTATGTCAGGTGGACATCCGAAAGAAGCACTATTTTTAGTGGACTTTATCTAGAGATGAAATTTATTTAGAGAGGCAGTGGTGGTGATCAAGCAGTCTGTCTGTCTTCATCTCTGGCCTATCCATTTATCTCTGGTTCCCATGAGGTCGATAGATAGATGCCTCAGTGGCAATCAAGCGGTCTATCTGTCTTCATCTCTGGTTCCCATGAGGTCGACAAATGGATGCCTTCGCTTTCATAATTTTGACAGTCTTGTGGTGGGGGACACATACTCAAAGACGCAACGGCAATGACTCAGACTAGGCATGGAGATAATGTAATCAATAAAATAAATGCCGGTGATGTGATAGGACTGTGTGAAGTCCTAGGCTTCTGACTGGACTGAATTGTCAAGGTTGCGCAGTGCCATACAGACCAATGTATTGATAAGGTACGAGCCAATCACCTATCACCATGGAGCAGGAGTGGTGGACGTGCAGATTATGGGGCTAAAAGTCTTAGGACTAAAGCCTTATTTCAAATAAGCAGAAGATACTTAATTAAAGTTGGAAAAATACGATTGAATTCAAGTAAATTACTGTAAGACGTAGTGAGGAGACTCACCGTTCTCCCCGAGGACTGGCTGAGGTAAAGAGCTGGGCAGATGTTGTAAGAGCAGTATTTTAGCTTTGTCTAGAGGAGGTCAGGACGCGGTTTCTCTGTTAGGCTGTGGGATTAGGTAGGAGATACCTAGCCGAGGTGAGTGAAAGATTCCTCTTCAGTAAAGAAAAGCAGTCGAGATAATTTCAGAAGTCCATATTTGTTTGAAGTTTAGGAAACTTGGCCTAGGTAGCTCCTGTGCAGGAGACGATCCACCCAGAGCAGGGAAAGTCCTTAGCAGAGGTGTTTGGAGAGAATAGGTTTTTCTGGAGAAGGGACATTTGACAAACAGGTAGCTTAACAAAAGGTGATTAAACAGAAAGGGAAACTTGCCCTGCAGTGTCTCAGGTGAACTGGCTGAAGAAAAAAGGAACAGAACAGAGAGAAAGGGAGCAGAGGGTCGTACACCACCTGAACTCAATAATTGAGAACCAGCTTCCTTAGGTCTAAGAGAAAAGGGGCCCTTGGCGTGGGCGCAGAGATAAGCAATGTTTACATAAGAATAGGTTATAGCAAAGGGCTTGTTTAGTTGCACATTTTTCTGAGGTTACTCTTGTTAGCCACCCCTGCCCTCCCAGTATTTTACCCTATTAATGTTTCTTGGTTCTTGGAGACAGGACAGTCTTCCAAGTCTTCTTGTCCAGGGGGAGGACAGTCACCGTGGAAGTCCCCTCCGCTTTCATCATCTTCCCGGGAACAAAGCAGTCACATCCTACTGACTCCAGAACGCTCTGGGGCCTTTCACAGACGACGACAACAACAACAACAACAACAAAAAATAGAATCTTAGGTTTTTGGTAGAGACAAGGGAAAAATATTAAACCACAAAAAGCATATTGATGTTTTTCTTCTCTGAGTCCTTTAGCTGCTAATTTTATTAATCCTTCCAGTAGGGGTTGGCAAGGCTGTGTAGAATGTTACTTTGTCCGGTTAACTTATTTGGACACTGTTATTTATAAATAGGCTGTATCACTTTTTTTTTAATATTGTACCATGGTCATTTTGTAAACACTCACTCCAAGCAGAACTCTGCATACCTGGCTGGGCTCCTTTAGAGAAGGGCAGAAAAAAAGTCCTTTCCAAGATGAAATTGCTTAATATGAAAGGAAAAATAAAGATCTCTTTCTCCAGTGTGCATTTGGAAGGTTATAAAATTTGAGCTAAATATTGATGTTTGTTTTTGGCATTTTTGTCTTCCGATTGGCATGTTAGTGGGACACTTCTTTGGGTGAAATCATTTCTGTGAACTTGGGAGAATCAGTTTCCCTGTTTGCCTGTGGACACATGGAATATACACCCATTTAGCATATGTTGTTTGTTTATTTTTATTATAAGATATTCCAGGAATACGGAAAATTGCGAATACTAAATTTAGTAAATGCTTATCCATTGGCCAGCTTCTCTTATTTCATTACCTCAGAACTCTCCTTTGTTCTAGGAAAGAAGCCACTTAGGATCCTCGAGTCCAGTGAGACGGTGATTGCTGTGAAGGGAAAGACACCGGGTACCAAGCCACCCGAGCTGGTCCCTGGAACCCTCATGATGGAAGGAGGGAACAGACTTCCAAAATTTGTCCTCTACCTGCCACACACTGTGGCACGAGTGTTCACACATGCATATAAATACACACGTGCACGTAATACACACTCACAACTAAATGTAATAAAAATAATATATTTGAAACATTCTATACACAATCCATTCACTCTCTAGAGTTAGCTACTATTCCGAAATTGAGGTCTATCATTCTTATTCATGAATTAATTTTTTTTTTAAATTTAAGACTTATTGTTAATATTTTAAATCATATGTGTATGCATGAGTGTTTGTGGCTATGTGCTTGTGAGTGAAGGTACCTGTGGCACCCAGAGGTCTGGGATCTCGGTGAAATTGGAGTTATAGGCCTGACATGGTCCTGAGAATTGAACTCAGGCCTTCTGGAAGAACACTCACTACCCATTCATAACCATTGATCCATTTCTTCAGCCCTCACTTATTCCTTTCAATGGCAACTAAAAACTATTTGCAGAAATGCCACATCATTCTGCATCTTTTATATGACATATGATTCATATTTTCATTTGCTTTCAGTAAAAAGGAGTACCAGTGTTGAAGTGTATGGCTGTAGGCCTGTTATATTGATTGTTATATAGAATTCTATTATTCCAGTTCCTTTGTTTTTATAGACCCATTCTGCTTTCTGTGGGCATATAGATTGTTTCCAAGCTTTCTGATGGTAAGAGTCGTGCCATGAGTATTATGACTTCCCCAAGAAGACACACAGGAGCTTCTCTGGGAGCAGATTTGCTGGGCATTTGCTAGTTTCCTACAGCGGCTGAGAGAAGTTTTACTGAGTTAAAATTAAGGCGGTGTTTTTGGAAGGCCTTCATTTTTTTTCCTGAACCTCCAGTAGAAAGCCATTTCCTTGCCTTATCCAGCTTTGAATAAGTGTCCTCGTACCTGAGACTGTGGCCTCAATCTGTTATCTTAAATCTATCATGTATGTCTGACTGTACCACAGTTGCACATCTGCCTGATTCTGCTCTGCTTTCATTCCATGCTCTTAAGATCCTTGGGCCAAAGAGATTGCTCGATGGGTAGAGGAGCTGGTCCGCAGGCCTGACAACCCTGGGTCCCACAAGGTGGCTGGAGAGAACTGTCCTCTGTTCTCCATATGTGTACTGTGGTACCCATGTGCACACAGCAAAAATCAATAAATCAAAATTGAAAAAAAGTCACATCAGGCATGGTGACTCATGACTATAACCCCATACGCAGGAAGCTGGGCAAGGAGCATTGCTGTGATTTTGAATGCAGCTTGGGCTACCAGTTGGAATCTAGGCCAGCTAGAGCTACCAGAGTAAGACCATGTCTCAAAAAAGCTAACAAATAAACAGACAACTTTTAAGTGCTTTGCTCCCCCCGAATAATCCAGAATGGCCAGCTCAATCTGGAAATCATTTAACCAGCAACTTTAATTCTATCTGTAACCTGAAGTTCTCTTTGCCATGTAGGTAACAGATACACAGATTCTAGGCATCAAGTCAGAACATCTGGACAAGGCGTTCTCCTGCCTGCCGTAGGATGTAGACGATTAGACACCAGCTAGATTATTCTTCCTGCTGTAGGGTGTAGACCATTAGACACTATCTAGATTACTCTGCCTGCTGTAGGGTGTAGCCCACTAGAGATCACCTAGATTACTCTGCCTGCTGTAGGGTGTAGACCATTAGACACTATCTAGATTACTCTGCCTGCTGTAGGGTGTAGCCCACTAGAGATCACCTAGATTACTCTGCCTGCTGTAGGGTGTAGACCATTAGACACTATCTAGATTACTCTGCCTGTTGTAGGGTGTAGCCCACTAGAGATCACCTAGATTACTCTGCCTGCTGTAGGGTGTAGACCATTAGACACTATCTAGATTACTCTGCCTGTTGTAGGGTGTAGCCCACTAGAGATCACCTAGATTACTCTGCCTGCTGTAGGGTGTAGACCATTAGACATCACCTAGATTATTTTGCCTACCATAAGGTGTAGACCATTAGACATCAGGTAGATTACTCTGCCTACGGTGGGGTATAGACCATTAGACAATAGCTAGACTACTCTGCCTACTGCAGGGTGTAGACCACTAGACACCAGGTAGACTACTCTGCCTTCTGTAGGGTATTGACCATTAGACACAATCTAGACTACTCTGCCTACGGTAGGGTATAGACCATTCGTCCCCAGCTGGATTGTCTCATACAGCTATTCTAAATACATGAACACTCTCACTCTGAAAGTGTGTGTGAGACTCATTTGTTCCACATCCTGCCAGCAAAGGGATTATAAGACTTTAAAATTTTATCCAGTTTGACAGGAGTGACTGGTCACTCATTGAGCAGCTTTTCATACAATGATTGGGGCAGAAGTGTGTCTTTATACGCCTCAGTTCCTTTCCTTTACTGTTTTCAACTTGCTCTTGTTTTCTTCTGTTTTATTATTCATTTAGAGATTTTTTTAAAAGCAATTTAGTTATATATTTGTGTATGTGTGTGTGTGTGAGAGAGAGATATGTGGTGTGGGGGGTGGGTATGTGTGTGTGTGTTCTGTTTGTGTAGCGTGTATGGTATGTATGTGTGGGGTACGTGTGTGTATGGTGTCTTTATGTATGTATATGGTGTTTGTGGTGTTGTGTGTGTGTGTGTGTGTGTGTGTGTGTGTGTGCATTCTCCATCATACAAATGCAGGTGTAAGGATGAGTACACGACCTCAGATACTGGCCCTGCATGTCACCTTGTGTCACATGACCCTCTGTCAGTTTCCGTGGAACATGGCAGACTAGCTGGTCCCTGAGCTTCCAGGGCCTTCTGTCCACCTCCCATCTTCCTGTGGGACTACTGAATTACAGAATCTCATCTTACATAGTCAGCTTTTACCTAGATCTGGGGATTCGAACTCAGGTCTTTGTCTTGCACAGCAAGTACCTTTACCCACGGAGCCAACTCCACAGCCCCTGAGCAAAAATGTCATGCTACTGGACTGGGTAAAGTCATGGCAGCTGACTCATGGCCATAGCAATGAAGCAGCTTTGTGCTGGAATTCTTCACAGGGAGGCAGTGAATGACCCAGCCCCTCACCGTCCAGGAACAAAGGCACAGGAAGAAGTGAGGAGCCGTTGACTACTGTGATTGGGACCCCTCTCATGAGGGGGGAACTGTAAAACAAGAACTAGGCAGTGTGGAGGTTGAGAACCAGCCAGCTTCCCCAGAGCCCAGAGCACTTGTTCCTTTTCGGACAATCAATTCCAAGCATGTTTCTGTAGTGGACGACATTCTGGAAGGAAATCTAGTCTAGCAAAGCCCTTCAACTTCTCTGCATCCATACCACAACTTGAGCCTGAATGTCCTTCACCCTCCACATAGGGCTTGTTTCCCATCTCAGTTATAACTCTTTAAGCTCGGGGATAAAATTAAGTACGTTTCTGATGCCCAAAATAAGTGTCTCAAGATATTTTCACTTCTTTTTCCTTAAAGGAGTGTTGTAGAGGAACTTAAAAGTGAGTGACAGTTGACAAAGATGTGGTTGCCTGGCAACTGGCAATTTAAATAACTAGGAGTTGATATGATTTACCAACCTGATAAACAGAAAGAACTTTAATATACTCCAAAGGACTGCTACAGATGTTGCATTGAGCTATTTATATGTGTCGATCTATCTCAATCTATTTTAATATATGCATATATACACACACACACATGCAGATTTTTTCCTGCAGAATATGGAAGCAAAGACTCTGTCCCTTCCCATATTTGACATTAATAAATGTTACCTTCAGTGATAATTGCTCTAACTTCCTCAAGTATACATAGATTCTTAGTTTCAAAAGAGCCCTTCTCTCACAGAGGGAATAAATATCTTTGGGAATTGGGGCCAGTGTTTTGTGCTCTAATGTGGTATTTAAGTCAGTAATTGTTGTTGCTTGACTTTCCCAGGCTCTCTCCAGTTGTGGAAATGGACTGGCTGTTGCTTTTGATTCCTCCCAGATATAATGATGATTGATAGGATTGGCCCGAAGTGAGTCAGCCAAATTGATTAGCCTGTTTTCCTTAGGGGATCACCAGGCTCCGGATGCTCTCTTATGCCAGGTGGTTTCCTCGAGCTGGGGGTCAATCTTCACACCACCCCTGTCTCTACCGGCAATCTTCAACATGGTTCTTCTGAGAGATGGCAGAAAAGCTGCAGTCCCTGGACACCCAAACATTACCGTGACCCAAGGAGTGCTCCCTCCCAGAAGGAAGTCAGCACTGTTATTTTGCGTATCAATTCCATATAGTAAATTTGAACAGCCAATATAAGATTTTCGTCTGTTCTTCTCCTTATCATTATGGGAAATGACGTGCTGTTACGAGCACAGTTTTTAAGGTGATCTCGAGGACCAGTTTGATCATTTTCAAGGGAGGAGCATCAAGCCTAGAAGATACGATGACCTTGAAAGTACTTTATGATATAGGGATACAAAAATATAACTTTTCAGCGAAATGGTTGAAGTACATAGCTAGGTAATTTTAAAGCTGCCCTTTGAAATTATTTACTGATTAATTAATTAATGCTTTATAGTCATCCAGACAGATAAGACTTGGGGGCTTTGGAGAAGGAGGACATTTTTGCAAACCATGTATGTTCGCATGAGACCAGCATTCCGGTCTGTATGCCAGCTTCTCCGGGCAGTTCCTCTCTCACTGCTAATCACTGTGCCAACTCCTCTCTCCACGCCCAGGTCGGTGTGTGCTGTCCTGATCCTTAGGAAATGGGCGTCGGCACTGCGTGATTGCAGGGGCAGTTTGCAAAACGGAGACCCAGACTGTCATAATGATATCACCCAAGTATTAAAAACGGTGCTCAGTATTTTAAACACCCTGCCATTCATGTCTAATGGCCCTGCTCGTAATTAGGTCTAGCAGCTTCCAGGTGATGAGGGCCAGGTGAAGTGGGAGAATCTTTGCCTGTGAGCAGCAGAGAAATCAGGGGTGCGGTTTGCACCAAGGTCAGCAGCTTCTGTTTTGTTCATTTACTTCCTCCGTTTCCAAGTGTATTCACTGTTTCCCTGTCGTCTTCATACTTGAGTTTAGGTGTTGCCATGGGGAAGCCAGTTTAAAACCTCAAACAACAAAACAAAACAAAAACCCCTTTGCTTCTGAGTCCTTATCCCCAAGATAGATACTCTCATTTCAAGAAGTTTTGGATAAATCCAGAATCTGCCTTTTAGAAGGTCTCTGAAATCGCTGAATGGGAAATTCCTGGTGTGAAATCTGTGAGACAAGTGTGTACTCCTGTAGCACCGTACTCACAGAAAACACCTCATGAGCACAGGCTAGATCCCAACACACTGACAGAAAACACCTCGTGAGCACAGGCTAGATCCCAGCACACTCACTGAAAACACCTGTGAACACAGGCTAGAGCCCAGCACACTCACAGAAAACACCTTGTGCGCACAGGCTAGGTCCCAACACTGATAAAATCCTTGCTCCTGAGATAAAGTTCACTATGTTCCAAAGCCTGTGCCCGGGTTACTCCTAGTGAGAATATGATGTCTGTGCACAATAGAAAAGTCTGTACTGCTCTGTAGGGTGACGTTCAGAGACAGTGCCTGAGCTGATGATTTATGGGCCACACATTAGTGCGCTCAGGACATTCCGTGTTCCCTGGCGTGGTCTCAGGGGAAAAGAGTAAGTGTAGTCAAGAAAAGAGCCAGGAGTGACAGAAATCAGCAAACCTTAGGCTTACAGTGGCCTGGGAATGGACGCGAAGATGAAGATACCACAGTGAGGCTGGTTTAGCTCAATAGTTAAGTTGGGTTCCTTGGACAGATGTCAAAGTAACAGGCTTTCCAATGGAAGATGTCCTGACAAAACCTCCCTGCAAGGCTCTCAGATGTGGGCATGAGAAATAAAATAAAACAAGAATTAGAAACAGAGTGGGCCTTGAGAAAGGGCCTGTCTGCTCGAGGCCTTCCTGGTTTCCTTCTGTGCTGTGTGGGCATCCACTTTATTTCTTCATCTTAGCAGAATCACTCTCCCGGCCTGGAGGTGTTTTGTTGTGGCCTTGAAACTGGATGGACCACAAGTAGACAGGGCACTGAGTGATAGGAGCAGACAGAGCACTCACTGGGAGCACTGGCAGACAACACTCACTGGGAGCATTAGTAGAGAGAGCACTCACTGGGAGCAGTAACAGGCAGAGCACTCACTGGGAGCAGTAACAGGCAGAGCACTCACTGGGAGCATTGGCAGACAGAACATTCACTGAGAGCACTAGCAGACAGAGCACTCACTGGGAGCAGTAACAGGCAGAGCACTCACTGGGAGCATTGGCAGACAGAACATTCACTGAGAGCACTAGCAGACAGAGCACTCACTGGGAGCAGTAACAGGCAGAGCACTCACTGGGAGCATTGGCAGACAGAACATTCACTGAGAGCACTAGCAGACAGAGCACTCACTGGGAGCAGTAACAGGCAGAGCACTCACTGGGAGCACTGGCAGACAGAACACTCACTGAGAGCACTAGCAGACAGGGCACTCACTGGGAGCACTGGTAGATAGAGCACCTAGTAAAATGACCAGAGAATCTGCCCCAACATAGACAGGCGTGGCGGTTTTCTGAAGAATGACATCCGTAAAGTCTCATATATGAGAACTTGGTCTCCAGTTGGTGGAACTGTTTGAGAATTGGGTGTGGGTTTGCTGGATGAGGGGTGTCACTAGGGGCAGGCTTTGATGTTAAAAAACGTGTGCCCCTCCCTCTGCCTCATCCTCGTGTCTAAAGATGTGAGCTCTCAGGTACTGTTCTTGCAGCATGCCTGCCTGCCAGCCAGCCTGATGCCATGCTCCCTGTGATAGCCGTGGACTCTCACCTTCTGAAACTGTAAGCCCACAAACAAACCCTTCCTTCTATAAGCTGCCTTCGTCACAGAGTCTTATCACAATAGAGAAGCATCTGGAATAATAAGCCGGAGGCTGTATTGTAATTCCTAGGGTAATCTGTGAAGAAGCAAAAATAGTTCTTCATGGGCAGGGGATATTCTCCACACAAGGGGAGGGGACCACACGTTTTTCTTGGAATTTCTACGTGATAGCTTTTACTAAGTTACTCATATGCTTCCCCCATCCGCGCTCGAGTGATTTTGGACACTGCAGGTAGCATCAGTGAAAGATGAAAGTGGACGTGGTATATTCACAAGCAAAGGGTAGCACAGTGTTTGCCTTTAGAGCACATTTGTCTTCTAAAAGGAAGACAGCGAGCAAAGCTTTAGTAATTAGACCCTTTTGTCACTCCAGCAGAGGGAGATGATTAATCTCGGCTTCGCACAGAGCCGCGCTCCACAGCAGGGGGTGGCCCCGTCACTCGCTCTGAGAATGGCTCTGGCTTGCAGTCAAGTGCAATTTGTATACGAAACGAATGCTAATAATAGCCAATCACCTGAGTGCTTCCCCTTACCTGTTACTTCATTATTTCTGCTAATCCTCAACACGACCTGCTAAGTTAAATAATTCATGTTTAAGCAACCGAAGCTCAGAGAGGTTAATTGACTTCCAGACCACCCAGCTAGTGAGACATTTCACTGGGGCACTTTGCTGGGTAGAGGTACTTGTCAGGGGCTTCCGGAGGGAGGTTCCAGCCTGAGAGAATTCGCAGAACCGCCCCACTCCATAACGTATACAAAATTGGAGTTTGAAAAAGAGATCCACACCACTGTAGATTACAATGACGGATAAAGGTCTTTTGTGTTTGGCTTGCTGATCATAGCCTCTCCCTCTGTTCAGGAGAGGTAGGGAGGAGACCAGAGGAGCCAGATTCTTTTAAGCGTGTTCGATGGGGCAGTTTTCTGCAGCAAAGGTTATAGTGGGTGCATTACAAAGCCCTCCCGCTGCGCGGACCTCAGAGGCTGTCAGGAGCTCCTTCACCTCCGCTGCCACTTCCTCTTCATATTCTATTTTGGACTTCTGTCCCTTGCACATTTCCAGGTAGATAAAGTACTGGCACCCCTTTTCTCCCCCAACCCCCACAAGTCCAGCCTCTTAGCCATGACTGGAAAACTGAAAAGGGACCTACCAGTAGGAACATCCTATAGAGTTTCTGGTTACTGTGAGCTCAATTTGGTGCTTGTGATGGTTGGGAAGAAAGTCACAGATAGGGACCTTCAAATATCATCCAAGAAAAACGGTGGAGTAAAACCTTTTGATAAAGTTATATTTATTATAATAGGGATTGTTGAGGCTATCATTTGGGTCCTGAATACCCTGGGGATTCAATCTGATGTTTTAAAATCTCAGGGTTACTACAAAAGATCTATTTTTATCAATGCAGGTACTGCAGTTGGCAGGATTTCTTCTTTTGAAATGAAATATCCAGCAGGCCATTTTTGATAATGTTGTGTATTTTTAGATGTTACCATTGAGTTATATTTATAGTATAGACTACTGAATCCTATCTTAAATATGCAAAATCTATGCATAACCAATTCCCAAGCTGTGTTCTTTGCTCTGTATTGCACCCGCAGCGTAGCCCGTGTTTAAGTTGTCCCAGAGTCTTAGAAAGAGGCTTATTATTGGCTTGATGCGGCCCTCTACATAACACAGCCCGCTCACAGCTAAGCTTTCAGGGTGCATGAGGAGGGCGCAGGTGGGCACAGAAGCCAATAGGCTCGCAGAGATCAACCCGTAAACGCCAGGGATGCTGATGAACTAAAAGGAGCTGGTCTGTCAAGTTTGTCCTGGTGTGAGCATCCCAAAGTACCAAGCGTGGGCTGCAGCGTTAGGGAAGGTTAAGCCACAGACTGAGCATTGCTGTGGTTCTCGTCAGTGCCAGTCCCCCAAAGCTCAACACCTCAGGACTCCTGAGGGTTCTGTTTCTCAGGACAACACAGGCAATGTTCAGAGCATTTGCAAAGTTGGATTCCAGTCCTTCTTTTGCTGCTGACGTTGGAAGGGACGAGTCAGTATCCCATTCTCTGTGCTCTTGGTGATAATCTTGGAGGCCAGCTGGAGCTTGTAAAACCTGTCTAATGACAACATGTTTTTTCCTCCTTGGGTAGGAAAAGCATTGGAGGTTGGAAAGATGGTAGCACACTGAGCTCTTCTAACAATCAGGGGAATCAGTTCAATTGAGAGCCTATGAATTGACTCTGTCTTGTACGACACATTTGATAAGTAATTTTCAGCCAGCGCCCTTCGTCTCTCCCAGCCCTCAGGGCTTGCTGTTGCATAATGGCCCAGATTCTAAATTAATTTTTTTTGTATCTCTGATCAAATCAAAGACTATCTTCTAGTCCTCCAGAATTGAATGTTAACAAGTGGAATAAATAATTTGTCCTAAATCAGATAACTAACGCCTCATAGGTTTAAATCTTTCCCACTTTTCATGCAGTCAGTGAGGGCGGACTGTGCACCTGCCCTGTGCCCTGCACTGCGACACATGCAGGCGGTGAGAGGCAGATGTGGTTCAGTCCCTGAGCAGAAGAGTCTCATGGCGGACAGAGCACTGTACCTGTGTAGGAGGCACAGAGGCCCTAGGCGAGGAAGGGTGTGGAAGACGACTGTGTACTGGGAATGGCTGACCAAGAGTCTCACGTTAACAGGACGCTAAAGAGTTCAAGGCAGGAGGGAGAGTTAAGTCGTAGAGAGGCATCTAAGCGCGGACACAAGAATGCTCCCTCTGGGGAGGGGATGGTGAGGATCAACACACCCACACCCACTGCACAGACTGGCGTCCATTCTGGTTGGCTGCAGCCTGAGCCCCCATTGCTGTTAAAAATGTTGGGCTTCTGGCATGTGGACATAATTCTGTAGACGTTGTAATAGGCCACTTGTGGGTTCCTGGCTGCCCGGCTAGCTTAGACCCAAAATAATCACGCAGAAACTGTTTTAATTAAATCACTGCTTGGCCCATTATCTCTAGCTTCTTATTGGCTCTTACATATTAACTTAACCCATTTCTATTAATCTGTATATTGCCACATGGCTATGGCTTACCAGGTAAAATTCCCAGCAACTGTCTTGGGCAACTCCATGGCTTCTCTCTAACTCCGTCTTCCTCCTCCCATGCTATGGGCCAAACCAGTTTTCTTTATTCATTAACCAATAAAATCAATACATAGACAGAAGGACCTCCCACACCATAGTGACTACTTTCACCCTTCTAGCTTCAAGAGGCAATAGTGTAGATGTTCAATTGTGTTGTGTAGTAGGCATAGTTAAGTCTTTAAACCAAATAAAATAAAAAAAAATGTTGGGTTTCATTTTAGGAATAATGCCAGATGGCTGGAAGGGTTTTATCTGCAAGGAAAGGGAAGAGACAGAGGAAAGGATTAGATTTTTGAGGGCACTTGGATGTCACTTGAGGTTTTGTGTCATCAAATTTACCCAGTCATTTATTCATGTATTCATACATTTCCTGGAAGCAGGGGAAAAAGATAGAAGTCTAGACCAAAAATCCAAGTAAGAGCAAAAGATTACCCGAGTGTTGCAGAATCAGTTAATACGCAAGAGAAGAGGGTAGGGTGGATACAAAATGATTTTTCTCTGTGGAACCCATGTTGACCTAAATCTCATTGCACAACTCATGCTGGCGTTGAGTGTGTGATTTTCTTGTCTCAAACTCTCAAGGACTGGGACTACCCATTGTGATAATGTGTGTGCATGTGTGTGTGTGTGTGCGTGTGTGTGTGTGTGTGTGTGTGTGTGACTGCATGTGTGTGCTGGTGCACATGGGTGTGTGTGGAGTCCAGGATGTCTTCCTTGGTTGGTTTCAGGTGTCTTTCTTGTCCTTTTTGTTTACCGAGGCAGGGTCTGTTACTGAACCTGGAGCTTGCCAATTTGGCTAAAGTAGCTAGACCAGCCAGCTTCTCTCAGGGATTCCCCGTTTCCACCAGAGATTCCAGGCAGGTTGCCACATGCGTCTGGCTTTTTCTGTGGATGTTGGGCTCTGGACTCTGGCCCTAATGCTTGTGCAGGAGGTGCTTAATCTATTGAGCTATTTCTCTAGCAAATAAATATTTTTAAGAGTTTCATGCTCTGGCCTTCATGACTGTCTTTGGGAAGTGCTGAAAACAGAAATGAGGTAGAATTCCAGGTTTTCGTGCTGGATGACTGTGTGCCTGGGATGTACTTAGTAACGGCTGTGGAGTAGACATCAAAAGCTGTTTTCTAGAGAAATTACAGCAGCAGTTCAAGTTCTGTGACTTAAGTGCATGAATGCAGTTTTGAGTTTTCTGTTTGTGCCTATTGCACAGGTCTAGTGGGTTTCTGCCACCAAGAAGCTGTCTGAGTCTGCCGATGCAGCCTGCTGTATAGGAGAGGCAGAGCTCACGGCTGTCTCTGCAAAGAGGACTTGTAACCGTGGAGACTTGACCGTGTGTTTGCATAGAAACAATATCTTCACTGTTCTTGTTGTGGTTTCCATAGGTTGAAAAAGCACTCTGAGTTTTTAGTAGTGTGTTCCCCAAACAGTACCAAATGACTAAAATGAGCAAAAGGAGGAAAACTAACAACACAGTGCTCAAAAAACGGAAAAAAAAAAAAAAACCCAACCCAAAGGAGTAGATTGGTATTCAGAAAACATGAAATCCAACTTGAGTCCCACTGCAGCATACCAGGTTGCCATTTATTCTAACTTTTGAATTCCTCTTAGCATCTTTTGTGACAGAGTTTGTAAAGTTTGTAAAGAGTGACCCAGCCTCCAGCAGCTCAGGGCTAAAAGGGATCCACAGACTTGGTGTTCTAGCATGCTTTTCTCCAAGAGGGAAAGGGAAAAGGCACTCACACACTTGACGGCTTCCTCCAGACTTTTTCTTTATTCTCCTTTTGTGTGCCCTGTTTTCCTGGTGATTTTCTTCTCTCATTCTTGATGTTTTCCTTATAACTCTCTATGGTGATATTTTATTTGTGTTTTAATAAAACTTGCCTGAAGATCAGAGTGCAAGGCTAGCCACACTAGTCATTCGTACAGTGGTGTCACACGCCTTTAATCCCAGAAGACACACTAGTTAGCCATAGCGACCGGGTGGTGGTGGTGCACGCCTTTGATACCAGCACTAGAGAGGAATATAAGGCAGGATGAGACAAGAACTCGCTCTCTTTTCAGTCTGAAGATTTCATAGAGGTAAAAGCTCTCTAGTAGTTGGCTGCACTGCTTCTCTGATCTTTCAGCTTGAACCCCAATATTTGTTTGGGTTTTTATTAGTTGAGGTATAACTCACTCATTCTTGTTGTTTTCCTTTTAACTAATTTGACTCTATCTTTTTTCTTTTCCCTACAGTTTATATACCCTAGCAAAATCTTTCAGGCAATATAAAAATTACAATGTGGTTACAGTCTGTTTTTCAAGTAAATGATTACGGTGAATACAAGTAGAAACATCATGTTTTCCATATTCCTTACATGATTAAACATGTTATGTACTACATGTGAAAAACAAATTATCCTAAGAACCCATATACATTCATATCCAAGCAACTTGCTGTAGATTATCAGTGTAGGCAAGCAAGCAAGATATTCTTTTACTGACAGGCTGTGTTTTGTGGTTACAAAGAAAGCACCTACCACTTTATTGCTTATCTTGACAGGTAATCTTATGAATAATCTTAAAGGAATCTCAAACCTAAACTATCATGTACGTTAAAGAATCAGTCAGCTCTACTTCAAGTCTTTAGGGTGCATACCCACTCATCAGTAGTTTTTATATCAAGAGATTGAGGGCAAAAGTGGCTATAAGGAATCGATCATCTCCTTTGGTCGTCAACCAATTTTAGCAAGAAAGGTGTGTCTGCTAAGGATAATTGGGCTGCCTTGTTCTTGTTCCCTGACCTTAACGAGTTCCTCACTCAACTGCGTGCCTTTCTAAAATTTTGGATTGTATTCTTGGGCTTTTCAACTTAAAACATTTGACAAAAGTGTCTTAGTCTAACTTTAAGATTTTTTCAAAGCTTTGTTTCAGCATGATGCTCTTTGAACCCTGTGAACACATCTCCCAACAGTAAGACTAAAAGAATTTAAATTAGCTGGGTTACTGGGACTCAATTGTTTTTCTTAATCAGTAACCTAAGCCACAGTCTATGAGGCTCCTCAATAGAAACTCATGTGTTCTAGCTGGGTGACACTTTTTTGTTTTATTTTTTTAATCATCAAAACTTTATTTAAGCTAACATTCTTATTATCAACTAGACCGTCCATCTTAGGAAGAAATCATGTTTATAAGAAGCCACAGGATGTTTCCATGAGATAACCACCCTACACTACAGGCAGTGGGGTCTCCCCACACCCATTCACACCATGCCAGATACCAGAGAAAGATGGCAGCAGCAGACACGTGAAGGCCCAGCAGAAGCAAAAGACACTCTGGAGTCTGTGGTCTTGGGGGATTTTCCTCCTGGTGGTCTGACACAATGAAGTCAACCACCGTCCACTGCTCCTCTGGCAGGGCCACCAACAGTAAGGGTTCCTTAGCAAAGGAGACCTGTAACTTGGTCACTCCTGAAATTGTGAGGCCTGGGTAGACGTCTTGATATTTGAACAGTTCTAAGGTGATGGCTTACACCTCCTGGTGAGCCGCACAGACAGCACTTACAGAGAGGACCCGCCCCTTTATTGCCTGTATGCTGTGAGCAAGATACTTGGAACTCTTTTAAGCTTTGGCTTTATCTTTAAAGAGGGAATAATATTAAATTATTCATTGTTTCCAGAGGGCCGTGAAAAGTCAGAGAGCACACTCCAAGTTTAAGTTCTTTGTGACTGATAAAGCTCTGCCTGCCTGCGTCATTGTTATTGAACATATGAAAAAGACCTATGGAAAGATCGCAGCATAGGGAAGGGCGGTGGTGTGGGCTAGAGCAATGGATTGTGTCAGTGTCCACGCTTCCAGCTGCATAGATATCGTGTCCCTGGGCTGTTGTCCCCTGGTGTGTCAATTTTACGGGATAAAGGAGTCCTAGCAGTTTTGTTTTTAATGACTCTGCAATTTTCTTCAGTATAAACCTGTGTGTTTTTGCAGACTAACGTTCAAACTAAATTGAAGCTATTTCTCGAAGTCATATATTATATGTTCTGATACTTTGCATTTAAGTTCTGTTGTCTTTATCTATTTTGGTTATCTCTCCATTTGAAGGCTAGTTTTACATTATTCATGATCTGTTCTTACCGTATGAATGGCAAAAGGGTAGGAGAAAAGCTTCCCTGCCCTTGTCTGTTGCTTTGCATTACATTTGGGTAAAGATTTGTGGAAAGAGTTGAGAGTAAATTTCCTGTTCTAATCGATAGATGTTGACCTTTGAACTCTCGTATTACTAAGCAAATAAAAATGTTCTTAATTCATGCAAAATTCCGTTTCAACTTGGTCTTGAAAGAGTGTGGATTGGAAGCTGGAGAGATGGCTCAGTTTGTAAGGTTCTTGCTGTTCAAGCTTGAGAGTTTCAATTGGGTTCCCAGCACCCACATTAAACAAACCAAGCAACCAACCACCCACAGGCACAGTGATGGAGACAAAAGCTTACATGAAGCTTCCTGGGCAAGCCAGTCTAGCCAGGCTCCCAGTCACAGCTGTATGCACACAAATGCACACACATGCACACACTGAGTACACAGAGAGGTACAGACTTGTGGTAACCTGTTGCTTCTGTGGTCCCAAGGAGAAGAAGGCTTTTGCAGCCTCTGAGGCAGCCACATATCATTGCAGCAACCCTGCGTCTCTGCACACACATAGATCTATATTCCCTGAAGCAGCACAGGAGAACCCTTTAAATGACTATATTCTAGCATGCGGCTCTAATTGTAGCGATAACTTCAGCTTAATGTGGCGTATTGGAAATGAAAGCGCAGTAAGTGGAAACTAATGCATAGCAACCCAGAAATGCCTCCTAGTTTTCGGGTAAACTATTCAAATAATAATGCACTTATAATGGTTTGAAAATGTGTTATGATTAGGCAGTTATTTAAAAGGTTGAATGTCAAAGAGAGTTGTTTAAATTTCAAAAACATTGATATTCCAAAGCAAGATTCTTGTTTCTATGCCAGATTCACTCTGTACTCAAGTTATGAAGTCAACACCCAGTGGTTACAGCCTGGCCACAGATCAGCCTGGGGCAGATGACCGTTGTGCATATTCTCTGTGGAAAGGAGTGATGGATGTACCAAGGTTAAACTGTTGAAAGTTATCTGGCGAGCTGAGGTATATGTAAGTCCATGAGGTATCAGTTGTACAGAGGAATATCATAGAGCGAAAGCCTGAAGAGCGGGGAAGACAGATTGCCTTTATATGACGAGAACTGCTTCGTTTGCGGGCTCTGAAGGCTTCCTGATCCTTGATATTTGTTAGTCATTTACTTATTTACCTATTTTTAATTTTTCTTCTGAGCTAGAATCTTGCTGTAGCTCAGGTTTATCTTCAGTTTGTGGCCCTCTTGATCTCCCTCCCAAGAACAGGAATGACAGGCCTTGGCCACGTGCTCAGCTTCGGTTGTTTTTTAAAGCAGTATTTTCAATAATTAGTTGATAATTTTATACAGTGTATTTTGACCATGTTTATCTCACTCACCCCCCTCTTCCTCCCTCCCTACCCATCAAACTTTATGTTCTCCTCCTCTTCTTCTTCTTCTTCTTCTTCTTCTTCTTCTTCTTCTTCTTCTTCTTCTTCTTCTTCTTCTTCTTCTTCTTCTTCTTCTTCTTCTTCTTCTTCTTCCTCCTCCTCCTCCTCCTCCTCCTCCTCCTTTTCTTCCTCCTCCTCCTTCTTCTCTCTCTCTCTGTCTCTCTCTGTCTCTCTCTCTCTGTCTCTCTCTCTCTGTCTCTCTCTCTCAGTCTCTCTCTCTCTCCTCTTCTGAATAAGTATTTGAGTCTGACATGTGCTGTCCAAACACTGTCGGGTACGAGGCCTGCCCTGGAAAGAGATTGATGGACCATTTAACAGAACTGACCCTCCACCTCCCAGCAGCCATGAGTTGTTGCCGGCAGCTCCCCAGCTCTGGGTAGGACTTCATCCCCACTCCCTGCTCCGTGCTTGGATTCTGTCTGTCTTGAGCTCGCACAGTTCTTGTGTGTGCTGTCACAACTGCTGTGAGCTCAGGCTTTCGTCCGCCATGCTGTATCCAGAGGCCAGTTCCTCGTCATCTTCCACCTCGGCTCTTCATCTGGGTCCTTGAGTCTCACAGGGAGGGGCGTGGCATAGACGTCCTGTTCAGGGATGTGCACTCCAAAGTCTTTTGCTCTCTTCTCTTTGACTGGTTGTGTGTCTCTTTACTAATTGCCTTCTACAGCAAGAAAACCTGTCTCTGACAAGAGTTGAGAGATTCACTGATTTGTGGAACTGGCAGTAAGTTGTTAGGGGTTGGCCTAATGCTGTGTTTGTTTTGCAGAATAGTGCTAATAGGTTTTTCTTTAGGGCCTATGACCTATCTCGGAACAGGTTCTTGGCCCCAGTAATGGTGCCAGGTATGGGTTCTATCTTTTGGAGTGGGCCTTAAATCTAGAAAGTGGTTCCTTCCACATCAATGCCACCATTGTCCCAGTGGACACGTCTTGCCAGGCCAGTTGTTATTGTAGCTCACAGAGCTCACGGCTAAGACTGGTAACTACTTCTCTCCTCCAATAAGTAGCGTTCATCGTACCTTCTAGACCATGAAGGCTAACCATTAGACAGGAAGCTTCTAGGTGAACACCTACTTTATTTCTCTGATTCTGTAACCCAATTATGTAATGCTTTCAGTTAACACGGTCTTACACTCAAGTTCTGGGGGGTGGTTAGAGCACAGTTAATAGCTTATAATATGTGGGGGCCTATGGGACACCACTGGCCAACAACTCCAAAAGAGGTATCTCGTTTCCAGCACTGGTGTTTTTATTTGTTAGCCTGTGTTTTCTAGCAGGAGTCATGCTCCCCTGTTGTAGAGGGGGTGCATTTAAACTCGTATGTGTGTATGTGTATGTATATGTAGATATGATCTTTTTAGGAGCTGCTACAGTATTAGGTTTTCATATTACGTCTTCAGAATTCCTTTATTGTTAGTTATCCCTCCCCACCCGCCTTGCTCTGCTCTGCACCCCACACCGTATTTAACCCTTCTGATCCACTTTTCCCCTTGCCGTGCTTAGATCACTGCACATGTGTCTCATCCCTTGCAAGCCCTTCCCTCTATGGTTTCCTCCTGGCTTCCTGACCTTTGTGGGTATTTCATACGAAACACATGTATGCAGAGATTCAAACCCAACATCTACCTGGAGAAAAAGCATGCGACATTTGTCTTTGTGGGTCCGGGTTACTTCACTCAGGATGACCGTGTACAGTTCCTACTCAGACTCTCTGTGACTCAGGAAGGTAGGTTCAGGATACATTCTAAAAATACAAAAGAAAAACCGAAATTGTGAAGCCATATTTGTTGATTTAAAATTGTCTAAAAATCAAAATCCTAGTGGAATTTACTCTTTTATTTATTTGTACTGAATTATGAAGCAGAAAACACGTTGATGTTTTTCGCCTGCGGAAGGTACTGACGGGTGGTCAGCAGAGACGGAGACAACAGTACTGTTAGTTTAGTTCTTGTAACAATAGCTCAGACATGACGACGCACCGTCTGTGTGCAGCTAGTGATTCTGAAGAGCTGTGCAGTGACCTCAGAGCAGTGGGTGTGACACCGAGATCTTTTTTATTAAGGTGCCAATGTCAGGATGAACATTTTCTTATATGAAAAGCGAGGGATTTTGTTCTGCCTTTTCCTTCCATTCATAGAGATGCTGCATTCTTACCGATAGAGAAATCATAAACCTATCGATAGTGCTGGTAAAATGAGCGGACCCGGTCTGGTTTTTAAAGAGGGTTTAGCAAAATGCCTGTTTTCAATGTCATTAAGTCTCAAGTGCTTACGAAAGCCTGAAGAGTGTGAAGCAGTCTGCAGAGACCCGCCGCCCCGCTAGACTGCTTCAGTAACGCAGGTTTCCATGTGGAGATCTTACAGCATTAGTGGTATTCTTGGTGCTGTTATATATTTCTTCAAAGAAATATGTATTTATAGCCAGCTTTATACTTCCATGCAAAAATAGTAATAACACTTTGAAAATACTGGTGGGAAAGAGTGTCATAAATATGCCGTGTTTTCCGAAGGCAGAGAGACCTGCTTCTCAGAGCGCCCGTATCTGCAGGTCAGCTCTGTTTAGTAAAATGCGTGCTAAGGATAGCTTAAAAGTTTCTTTTCTTTCGTCTTCTATTTTTTTTAAGTTTGCCTTTCCAGTAAGCCGTTAGGGAGATGTCCTTGGAATGAATAGCTTTTCCTCTAAGTGCATCCAGACGCAGAGCAGAAAGCCCCTTAAATTCCCTTCCAAGAGCCAGTCCATCCTGCTAGCGGCTCCTAGAGAGAGTGGCTCTTACTGCTTTTAGCAGGAACAAGATTGCAGAAGATTTCAAGAAGTGGAGTCTGTAATGGTTCTTTTTTTTTTTTTTTGTCACTCCTATGGTTTATGACCCATTTGTTGCTTTTTTTTAGGCCTTCAGCTTTCCCCCCCCACCAACTGGTTCTGTTCCTACCAGTAAATATTTGACAATAACAGCTAAAAATGTTATGCAGTGAGATATTTATATCCAGACCTCCAAAAATTGATTTCCAATTTCTATAGGAATGGAAACAGCCACAAAATGGCAAGTTGGAAGGCAGCTGTAGCCACATAAAGAGCTTCTTCACTCACTGGCTTCTCTTATTCCTACGGCTCCATGGTCACAAAATCCCTGTGCTGCAAGCCAGGTGGTCATTGGTTTTTCCCCCTTTTCGGTGCTGGGGACCAAACCCAGAGACCCACACTACTAGGTACACACTGCAGAACTCAACTTTTGCCCCATTTCACACATGCCCTTCTATTGCTGAAGAGTTAGAGGGCTGAGGGACATGATGTGACTCTCGTGGACCCCAGTAAGTTGTCGCTGAGCTGAGATCTACAGCCAGCTCTCTGGTTTTCATATGACTTACGTAACCTGTAGATTCCACAGTGTGGTTTTTCTTACACTCTAGGTTTCTCCTCTGCCACCGTCACTTGGACAGCCATTGCCAGCAGAGAGCCAGCCGTGACTCTGCACCCTCCGCCGTCAGCCCCTCTGATCTCCACAATGAGCTCTCCCGCACAACCAGGTCAGTCCCGGAGCCTTGTGAACGCTTATTGCTTTGTGTTGCTTCAAATCAGGCAATTGAAGCCATCAGGGAACATTTTTTTTTCTTTTAGAGATTGGATAATCATATAATACGTTTTGGATTTTATATTCTATAGTTAATTCTCTAATAACCTAGTCTACCTTCTGCGTAATTCGCTTTCATTGTTGTCTGAGCACTGGCCATTGAGTCATCTGCTTCTAAATGAATGTTCAGATTAAATTTTCTGCTGTTATCCATATTGAAGATGATGCAAGAATTTAATTTTTCTGTTGGCTTTTAAACTATGCTTTGGGAGTATGTTTCTGTGTGGACTCCACCTCCATCTCTTGAACATGCAAGAAGGATATTTTACTCCCTGCCCTTTGCTGCGGCTCATCCTGCTTCCTAAGTACACATTTAATCCTAACCTCAGTGCCTGCCTCCTATGAGACAGTCATATGTGCGGCTCAAGTACTGCGATCAGGGCCGGCAACACCCATTCCGTCAGGAGCAGGGAGTTGCTCTTAGAACAAATATGATCCAAGTTTTGAGAGGATGGAGTAGGTTCAGCTGCCACATGTCAGTCACAGATAGCCCGTGAGAGCATTTTCTGCTTTTGTCATTCTCATTTGTCTCCATGTTGTCATGGTGACCTGTGATTACCCCATCCTCTCGGTCAAAGCCAATGTCATATGCTATGCAGAGTTCATCAAGGCGGACCTCTTGTCAATGCTTTCAGCCTCTGGAGTGCCGCACCTAGATGAACGCGTCTGGTCGGCCGTGCTCGATGCTCCCCATAGGCTGCTGACGGGGAATTATAGTGAAATCTAGCTTGGCTGTGGAGGATGCAGTGTAGGTGCTCCAGGTTTGGATCACGAGTCTGGTTTACAATCGGGATTGTGTCTTCTAGTTGGACAGGTAAGGGGTTACCTAGACCTGGATCCTCGGATAGCCTCATGGCTCTCAGACTTCATTGTGCAGTGACTTCTCTTGGAGAATTTGTTTAAACAAGTCTTGTACACAAAATTTTTTGCTTAATCCTTCTGAGAGGCGGGCCAAGAATTGGTGATTTTTACAAGTTCCCTTTGGCAAGGATGTTGCATTCAGGCCAAGATTTATAACGGTAGGTCTCAGTTTTTGCCTTCTCTTCTCGCCCTTCACCCCCACAGGGCCTGGTGAAGTGTTTGTTCTGTGAGCTGTGTTGTTCACTGCGGTTACAGAATAGCGTTATTACCATTTCTTCTGGGATGAACTTAAAATAGTATCATCATTATTTAGGTAGCATTTGGATATATGGGTATTTGTTTCAATTTAACATTTCAAAATTTTATAGCTAAAAAAAAGAGGTGTTTCATTTAGAGCCACCATGGTGAACTATATTCTTCTCATGGTAATATTTGGCAATGAGAGTAAACATACCCTGCCCCACAGAATATTGATGTTATGGATGCTGATTTTATAATATGAAAATGTCCCTAGAGGCTGCTGTTTTATTGCAAAAGTCCTTGCCAGTTATGGTGATGGTTCAATTAGGAGAAGTGAAAAAGCAGCCAATAAAGGAGAAGCCATGAAGCTCATTTGATCTTAGGGCCTCTAATATTTTCTTGTGTATTCTTTTTAAACATATGTATGGTTCTGCTTAACATCATAAAAAGGTCTCAATTAACTGAGAAGTATTTATGAATAAAATTTGAAAATAACCTAGGAATTGACTCCTATAGGTGGGTGGAGGTCACTTACATTCATTTCAAATATCATAGTCTAACCAGAGACCTGGAATACACTTTGTATATAAAAGAAAATATTTTGGCACAGCTGCCAAAATGCTCTTATATTGTTTTTGTTAGTGTCCCATAGAGCTTTCTGTCACTGGTGAAATAAAAATCAGATTGTTTCAATCAGAAAATGTTTTTCTTACATTTTTTTAAAAAAATTCTACACAGAGACTTGAATAGGTCTTATGCAATCATCATCCATTTACATTGTTTTCTTCCATAAACAGTTTCCAGGGCTGTACAAAGACAGAGACATTGACATACTTCATTGCTTCCAAAATTCTTTAATAGTTTTAGATTATTTATTTTCATCTTGAAAACTGGTCCTGTAGTAGCGTGAAATCTTATTTTTCCCATGCATAGATATTAGTTTCAGAAACATTTTTTTATCCATACTCAAATACTGTTGATATCAAGGAAAATGATTACTGTCTTGATCATGTATTCAGTCAAACAATAAGTACTGATTTTTGTATGCAACATTTGTTGGTTGTTATTTCAATCTTGCTACCCCAATAATGTTCAAAGTTAGAATTTTGGGGATTCTTTTGGGTGCTGGGGAGTTTGGGGGTAAGTCTGTCGAGTGCTGCAGCTGAAGCACCTATTCATCCACACACAGTTAACTGAGGTCCTACTTCTTACTATGTAGTGTGTAACGCAGCAGGGTACAGCCACTAAAACATGTGTTTTATCTATGGATAAAACCCTCTGAGGAAGAGACAGAAACAGTACAAGCCTTGGCCCACTCCAACTTCAAGTTGGCTGTAGTTGGTGAGACCCAATTAGCTTAGGTAGACTGTTTCAGTTGGTGTACCCATCATGGTCTTGACCTCTTTGCTCATATTCTAATTTTTCCCTCTCTTCAACTGGACTTTGGGAGCTCTATCCAGTGCTCTGATGCAGGTCTCTGCCTGTTTCCATCAGTTGCTGGATGAAGGTTCTATGGTGATATTTATGATACTCATCAGTCTGACTACAGGGGAAGTCAAGATTGGGCCCCCTCTCCTCTATTGCTTAGTGTCTTAGCTTGGGTCATCCTTGTGGATTCCTGAGAATTTCTCTAGAGCCACGTTTTTTTGCTAACCCTACAATGGCTTCTTCAATCAAGATATTTCTTTTTTTGCTCTCATCTCTGTCCTCCCTCCTTCTCTACTATCCCATTTTCTCAAGTTCTCCTCACCCCTTGTAATGGTAAAAATAAAATGGCACCATTCCTTGAGAGACCTCAGTGTGTCAATTGGCCCCACGAGAAGCCTTGGCAGGTGAGAGAGATGGATAGGCACACCATGCAGAGTGAGGTTGGATATTTATTTAATGAGTTATGGGAGGGAAGAGGAAAGGGGAGAGGAAGGAAGAAGGGGGATGAAGAGAGAGAGAGGTAGAGGGGAGAGAGGGGGAGAAGAGAGGAAAAACTACCTCTTCAGGAGAGAGAGCAAAAAAGAAGCTCACAGGCTTGAAGTGGAAGGAAGATCTGCTTGCCTCAGCAGATGGGGGAGAGGGAAGAGATATTTTCTTAAAGGGATAGGACAGACCATTACTCTCCTCCCCTTCTCCCCTCCTCTTCCCCTTCTATTCTCCTTTCTCCCCTCACCCCCATGCTCCCAATTTTGTCAGGCTCACCTTACTTATTACTTAGCTTCTCTAGGATCATAAACTGTAGGGTCAATGTCCTTTGTTTATAGCTAGTATCCACATACCATATTCATTTTGGGGGGTCTGGGTTACCTAACTCAGGATAGTGTTTTCTAATTCTATTCATTTGCATGTAAAATTTAAGATGTCATTGTTTTTTATGGCTGAGTAGTACTCTAATGTGTAAATGTGCCATATTTTCTTCATCCATTCTTTGGTTGAGGGTTGTTTCCAGGTATTGGCTATTACAAATAATGCTGATAAGAACATAGTTGAACAATGCCTTTGTAGTATGATTGAGCATCTTTTGGGTATATGACCAAGAGTGGTATTGCTGGATCCTGAGATAGGTTGATTCCCAATTTTCTGAGAAACTGCCATACTGATTTCCAAAGTGGTTGTATAAGTTTGCATTCCCACTAGTAATGGATGAGTGTTCCCCTTACTCCACATTCTCTCCAGCATAAACTATCAGTGGTATTTTTGATCTTAGCTATTCTGGAAGGTGTAAGATATTTCTTTAGAGTTGTTCTGATTTGCATTTACCTGATGGCTAAGGATGTTGAACATGTCCTTAAGTAAGTCTTAATCATTTGAAATTCTTCTGTTGAGAATTCTCTGCTCAGTTCTGTTTGTCATTTTTTAATTGGGTTATTTAGAATTTTGATATCTAATTTCTTGAGTTCTTTATATACTTTGGAGATCAGTTCTTTGATGTGAGGTTGGTGAAGATCTTTTCCCATTTAGTCGGCTGTCTTTTTGTCTTATTGACTGTGTCCTTTGCTTTACAGAAGCTTCTCAGTTTCAAGTGGTACCACTTATTCATTGGTGCTCTCAGTGTCTGTGCTACTGGTGTTATATTTAGGAAGTGGTCTTGTGTGCCCATGCACTGAAGGCTACTTTCCACTTTATCTTATATCAGGTTTAGTGTGGTGAGATTTATATTGAGGTCTTTAATCCATTTGGACTTGAGTTTTGTGCATGGGGATAGATATGAATCTATTTTCATTTTTCTACATCTTGACGTCCAGTTATGCCAGCTCCATCTCAATATCTCTTCAACATAGTTCTTGAAATTCTGGCTGTAGCAATAAGACAACAAAAGATTAAGGGGATTCAAATTGGAAAGGAAGAAATCAAATTTTCATTGTTTGTAGATGATATGATAGTCTATATATGTGACCCCAAAAACTCTACCAGAGAACCCCTACAGCTGATAAATACCTTCAGTGATATGGCAGGATATAAGATCACCTCAAAAAATCAATAGCCATCCTGTATACAAATGACAAGAAGCTGAGAGGGAAATTAGAGAAACATCACTTTTCACAATAGCCACAAATAGCATAGAGTATCTTGGAGTAACACTAACCAAAGAAATGAAAGACCTATTCGACAAGAACTTTAAGTCTTTGAAGAAACAAAATTGAAGAAGGTGCCAGAAAATGGAAATATCTCCCATGCTCTTTGATAGGTAGGATCAACATAGTAAAAATGGCAATCCCACCAAAAGCAACCTATAGATTCAGTGCAATCCCCATCAAAATCCCAACACAATTCTTCACAGACTTTGAAAGAACAATAATCAACTTCATATGGAAAACCAAAAATCCCAGCATAGCCAAAACAATCCTGTACAATAAAGAAACTTCCAGAGGGATCCCTGACATCAAGCTCTATTACAGAGCTACAGTAATGAAAACAGCTTGGTACTGGCGTAGAAATGGAGGTTGACCAATGGAATCAATTGAAGACCCAGCTATTAAACCACACACCTATGCACAGCTGATTTTTGACAAAGAACCTAAAATTATACAATAAAGAAAAGAGGTAGGATTATTTTAAGAGAAGAATAATTGGGTGCACCAACCCGAAAATGATCCCAGCATCTTTAATTTTGACAAATGTAAGTTTAATGTTGTAATTTTCTCTAAAATACATACTCTCAAATTTTCCAAGCACAATGTATAATGACACCTTTAGGTTTGTGAAAACCTATGGGCTTTGGAATTTCTCAGTAACTTTTAAAATCACTTTAGCCAAAGCTCTCCCTACGGATCAGCTCATAGGGTTTGCTAGGTGACAATATGTCATTCCTGTCATCGTTATGGCAATACTAACAACAACTCTTCTGCCTGCAACAGGTAAGAGAACGCGCTGATTTATTCCAGCCAAAGCTTCACCAGATCCTGTCTTCTGTGCGTCTTCTCATTCCCTATTCATTTATTCATTGACAAATCTTGGGCAAAAATTAGTTCAGGCATTTCCCTTTGTGTCTCTCTTTTGCTCAACAGCTGCATTCCCTTATAGAAATGTAAAATAGATTTAACTAATGATCAAAAAGTTCTTTGAAATATAAGTTGTTATGGAAATGCTAAGTAGTATAAACAATTTGAGGGCAATCGTTAATAAAAGCTTCTCTGCAAGCATTTTTAAAGGGAAACTAATAAAGGCTTCGTGGTTCAATTAATACGGCACAACAGTGAGTTTTCTAGAAGCATATGGCACCCAGAAGGCCTGCCCCTGTTTTTAAAATTTATGAACTCTTTAATGATTCACCACTTGCGCTCCAGTGCATCACCCTCTGCGGTGCCGTTCAGTCATTAAGCCGGAAGCTGAAACCAGGACAGAGCTGCAAACAAATATCATAATGTCCAAGTGAGTGGTTTTCTTCAGCTTTTCTTCCCATAATGTTACCGTAAAAATGAAAGCTAATGAAATAGAGTCGCAGCACAAATCAAGTAGGTTATGCTTCCCTGGGTGCACACAAAACTTGGCTTTGTAGTCGGATGCAGGTCAGATGCCCTTCCATGAGGCACCGAGGAACTAGAACATCGTCAGGCTCTTAGCCAAACAGTATTCAAAAATATTCCAAGACAGTAAAATAGATTAATCTGTTGGCATGCTCTGAGACAAGATTTCGTCCCAGGTTACAGTATTCATGGGATTCGCTGCTATAAATTTATTAATTATTTTGAGCTATTTTCTTCAAATTAGCTTATAAGTGATTTGTTATTTTGCTACTTTTAAGTTAAAATTTCTTAAATTTAAGTTTGAAACTTACATTTTATTCATTTTTTTTCAATTCCCAAGAATGTCCAGAGAAACTCATGCCTCTTTCTAGAATGACCAGTGAGACACACGGCTTTCTCTAGAACATCCAGAGACACATACCTTTCTGTAGAATGTGATACATGCCTTTCTCTAAAATGTCCAGTGAGATACATGCTTTCCTGTAGAATGTCCAGAGAGACACACACCTTTCTGTAGAATATCCAGTGAAATGCATGCATTTCTGTAGAATGTCAGGTGAGACACATGCCTTTCTCCAGACTGTTCAAGGAGATACAGCTCTCTCTACCACTGTTCAGTGTGAATGTGTTGGTCATTTATTTGTTCTCCATTTTGCGTGTCACAGTTTACACGTATGGGTAGCTCACGGTTCACATGTGTGGGTAGCTCACAGTTCACATGTGTGGGTAGCTCACGGTTTAGACAATGCCTATTGTCTGCATTGTTATAATACTACAAAGAAGCCTTGGACTATGACTCAAACAGAGGGAAAGGTTCTTCCTCTTTCAGATAAAGTCTTGAAACACTTTACCGAGTGGTGGCTGTTCTTTCTGGTTGTTGTCAAGGCCTTGTGGAGCTCTGGTCTCTTGTTCTTCCTAACATATGGTTTTAAGATACTGTGCACTTTCCTGTGTAGATGAGGGAAGGAACACAGAAGTGGATTGTTTGCCGTAGCAGGCTGTACGCTTCTCTCACATACCATTGGGTGTAATTTATTTCCTGGAATCCCTAACTACAGAGGAGGCTGAGAAACGAATGGGGTAGCTGTACCCTTCTAAGAAGGGAATGGGTGTGGTAACGAACCAGCTCATCTCTCCTAGATTTGTTTTGAACATGTGTGTTGCTTCCGAGTGGGAATAAGGTATTACAAAACATCAAAACATTTTTTTTTCAAGACAGGGTTTCTTTGTGGTTTTGGAGCCTGTCCTGGGACTAGCTCTGTAGACCAGGCTGGTCTCGAACTCACAGAGATCCGCCTGCCTCTGCCTCCCGAGAGCTGGGATTAAAGGTGTGCGCCAAACCAACAACTAAAGAGTTAAGGAAGATTCTTTCAAAGGAGCACGGACATGTTAAAGTCAGGACAAATCACTTATTACATGTTAAATGGTTGCCCATGAGTCATGTTAACTAGATAATGTCTAATGTAGCCAAGAGAAAGTTTAAGTTGTTAGTGGGAACTCTCCAGTAAGTAGACATCGGGTGTCCGATGTACATTTCTTATGTCTTTGATCCATATATGAATATCCTGCAGCCAACTTGAAGTTGTAATCACATGAATGTTGAGGAAGAAGAACTTTGGAGTTATTATGCTTGATTTTCCTGTCTGATCTTTATGGCATATTGGAGTCACGTTTAATACACCTTCATAGCTTAGAATGCTAGGTTAAAATTCCAGGCAAAATACACAGTGCTCCAAACTTTACGTTGATTTTTCATGCACGCAATTCTAACGCAGTGCTTGTCTTGGTATTCTCTGAAGCTTCACAAGTTAAACTTAAGTACTGATGCGAAATATTCAGCCTTCGTTAGCAGCGTTCTGTGGAGCATTTGTGTGATGTTTCCGCCCTTCTGTATTGCCCAGTGTTCGCCTTCAAGAGACCAAAACATTCGTCCTGTCTTCTTCCTTTCCATCCCCCACTTTATAACAGACTAGTAATCTTAAGGGAGTACAGAGGGGCTGTGAGGTAGCCCACACTTTTGCTAATAACCCCCAATGCTTTTTTTGCTTTATACTTAATTTATATACATAATATATGTGTGTGTTGTATCATGCTATATGTATGTATGTATGTGTGTGTGTGTATATATATATATATATATATATATATATATAATTTGTAGTTTGTGTGTGTGAATAAGTGAATAGCAGCCTTTCCCATTTATGGTTTACCATGTCTTCATTTATTATTAGGAAACTAAAATCTCTAATAATAAATTGCTTGTAACATAGTCAACTCGGAGAAAGCACGTTTTCAACTAAGAGCAAAATACATGTGCTTGTTCAATCCTCCATTTGATTTTTTTTGTTTTGTTTTCTGGGAGTTGGGGCGTAGCCCTCGCTTTCTTGGACCTTGCCCTACAGACCAGGCTGGCCTTGAATTTGCAATAGAGAGCTTCCTCTGTGTAGTGCGTGAAGGCTTTGCAGGCACATGCACTGTGCCAGGCCCTGGCGTTCATTTGTCTTCACGCCCCCTTCCTCATTCCCTTGGTCCTCTCTGTATTTTCTTTGTATATCAACAATATTTGAGTTCCCACTTGGTGAGGAAATGTTATGGATTTGATTGTTGTTGTGCTGCCCATGAAAATGATGATCTTTAAATGTTATAATGTGTACTTACACTTAGACACTGATTCAATTTGCTTTGGAGTTACTTTAATATTCAGAAGGGAGCCTCATGGATAAAAGCTTCGTGTATTTTCCTTTAAAGTCTCCCATCAAGTTCCAGGAAATGGAGAAACTATGACATTGTTTCCAGTTGTTTTCAGGATCGCTCTGTGGTTTTTTCCTCTTAAGATAGATGGCTGCTTCTCGGTGATCCTTGCATAATTAACGCTGCCTGATTAGCTTTGAGAGCACCCCCTCTTGATATTAGTGTTGGGATTCCACTGGAAACTGCTCCGGATTTCTTCTTAGAATCTGTGTCTGATAAGAAGAAGAATATCCAGACAATGGCTTTGCCTTCCCCTTTAGATTCCAGACATTTGTCCAGTAGGTTCATGGGCATGGATGTTGGTTTATTTTCACTAAGGGTGTGCGGGTGTTTGAAATAAGTGATAACCAGTTGATTGTTCTTCTAAAAAACCTGCCTCTTCTTACTGTATATCTAATTTGGAAACACTGTTATTCAAAATATTTTAAAAACTATTTTCAGAAAGCTTATTATAACTCTGAACGCTTTTGAGGGTTTTTTGGTGATTTTTTGACTCCATGTATACCTGTGCTAAATGCTTTAATTATCATGATTATTTTTAGTAAAGAAAGATTGCATGTGTTATATTTTGGTTTTATGCTTGAAGTTAAAAAGTAAATTGAGAAAAGTACTTTAAAAGGGCCACACATTCTATCGCAACCAAAGGACCTACTAGAAAAATCCAGAAAGCCACCATAGATGGAGGAGCAGTATCGGATACCATGGCGTGTGTTGAGTGGCTATGCTGTTAAATCCACAAATTTCAAAGGGTGTGGCACCCTAGGGTACCTTTTCCTTTCTGGTGGGGAAGCTAATAATTTGCCTTTTTATCTTACTTTAATCTTCTCTTGTTCTGCCTTAATCTAAATTAGATTAGACGAATATCATAAAATTTAAAAAATGAAGGAAATGAGGGGCAAAGAAAGCTGAGGAAGTGGAATTGTGGGAAGTTCATTGGTGCGCATTGCAGTGCCCTGGGGTTCTTTGAAGAGGAAGCCTTTCTCTGGCCTACATGGTAGCAACTTTCTGCTAAGATTACCCCTCTTTCGTCCTAACCTCATCCAGCCTCTGCCCCGCTAAAGGAATGTCAGCCTGTGTGTACTTCTCCCTGAGGTACACAGGGACCTTGTACCCTGTAAATGCCCACCTTTCTCTTCTCCTCAGTGAAGCCTGCTCTGGTGGCCAGCGGTTCTGTGTACCTCCCTACCCCATGTCTGGCTCCCCTGAGGGGACCTGTGTGTGCGTGTTTGTCACTGATGGGTGCCCTGCTCTCTCAGCCTTCCTGACCCAGCTCTGACTCCTGTGATGCTCATGGAGATCTGAAGCTACTGTCATTTCTGACATTTATTCTCTGGTGCTGTAGGTTGCCTTACCAACCAGACTAAGTGTTCTGAGGGCAAGGGCCTTTCTCTTAAGGCCTGTTTCTCTCTGGGTGAGGTCTGTGAAGGGACTCAGTCATTGTTTTCCATGGTTTGCTGTTGAAATAGGAGCGGCGGGGCTGCGTCCCCAACACCCCGGCCGCTTGGCTAGCTCATGCCCGAAATAACATGTATTCATTTAACTGCTGCTTGGCCCATGAACTCTAGCCCTTACAGGCTAATTCTCACACCTGGACTAGCCCATTTCTAATGATGTGTGTAAGCACCCCAAGGTGCGCTTACCGGGAAGATTCTAGCCTAAGTCCATCGAGGGTTGCAGCTGCCTGGGAAAGCAGAGCATGGCGGCTGTCCGGTCCCTCTGGAAGCAGCGCAGAGTCTGACCTCACTTCCTCTTCCGCCCAGAATTCTATTCTGTTTACTCCTCCCATCTATGTTCCAAGCCATGAGGCCAAGCAGCTGGTTTATTATAACTTAACCAATGAAATCAACAGATTGATATATGACACTCCCACATCAGTTTGCCTTCAGTTGAACAACACACTGCCAAGCATACAGAAGGAGCCAACGAATTGAAGACTGAAGGTGATCCTGTGCTTGGTGAAAGTGGACGCAGCTGACGGAGGGCCTTCTGCTTTGTGTCCGTTGGCAGCTATGCCCTTCCATCTTATTTGTTTGCCTGCTTTATGAGATAAAGGTTTTTGAATGACAGCTCATAGTAATCATTTTCCCTCAGTTTACTGCTCCCCATTGCAATGTTGTCTGTCTTTTGAGGCGGCTTGTCTGTGTCTTTAGCAGTAAGCTCTTCAGTGCAGTGGCCATTATCTTTAAAACTTGTGTCTTCATAGTGACTTCCATTAATGTGGAAAGGTCCTCAGATCTTCTTATCCAGCACAGTGATAAAAGCAGACCCTGCCCTTTTCTCTTTAGTAATTTGGGCTTCTGCTTGTTTTGGCGCTACAGCGTTCTCCAGTACACGCTTGAGTGGAAACGGTAATAGAATATTCAATTGCTTCCTTTTTTCCAGTTAGCATAATTTCTTTATTGATTCTTTGAGAATTTCACATCATGTACCCCAATTCTGTTCACTTCCCAGTCGTCCCTATCCTCCCCTAGCCCCTGCAGCACTCCCCCAAAACAAAAATTAAAAAAAATCAAACCAAAACAAAGCAAGCAAGCAAGTAAGCAAGCAAACAAAAGAACAAACCAAACCACAATAAAAGAAGCTCTCTGCGTCTCCGTCTTTCTTGTCTCACTGACACCTCTTCTGTAGTCCTGGTGGCACTGGGAACCGTGTGTCACACAGTTCACCCCTTCATCCAGTCAGCTTTACTAGCAAATGTTCATTGCAGGGAGTTGTTGACCTGGCCTAAGGCCTCTGCTTTCTGGTACACCGTCATCACGGGTCCTCACCAGAGCTCCTCTGGGGTACCTATGGCCACCCCAAGTCATGGAGATCCCATGGATATTGTTCTACAGGACCAGTCTCTTCCACAGAAGCCCAGAGTTGGGACCATAACCTGTGGCCTTGTTGGTGTCCAGGCCCGAGCTGCTGCTGAGAACCATGGCTGAGTCCATGGTCCAACTGCAGCTGTTGTCCGTGTGGATGTCTGTGGCCTGTGTCACCGCAGGGGCCATAGAGACCGTGCGTGATGAAATCAGAGGGCCATATTGAGCCGCCCCACTCTTTGATGGCTTTGCCTCTCGCTGGATACTGCAGTTAGAGAACCGGACCCAAGCCTCACTGGAGAGCTGGCTTCTGCACTCAGGAGAGAGGGAAAAGTGACCCTTAAGTGTGTCCGGGAACTGGCTCCACCCCCTTGCCTGAGGCAGGTGAGCCCAGTGGCCAGGACTGACCAGCTTAACTCCCACCCAGACCCACAGGTAGGACTTGGGTTGCCCCACCCTGACATCTGTCCGTGGAGGACCTGCTGGAAATGCTCCCTTTTAAATTTGATTTTCTGAGACCTTCGTATATGAATGCATATCGGCAATGTTCAGCCTAGATGCCTGTTAAAGGGGCTGGTTTCTTCCCTGAAGAAGATGCTGCAGAGATTTGGAGTTGAGAATACAGGCAAGGCTTATTCCGAGCAAGAGTAACACTCCACACACACCTCCCTTCTTCCTCTCTGATTGGGTCATCTAAGTGAAGGTAGGAATCTGATTGGCTGTTGTAATGGCAGGAAGGTTAAAATTCCCACTTGGGAAAATCCCCTAAGGGGACAAACGTCTGACCAATGGGCCAGGTTTGAACAAGAACCTGGAACTCTTTGCATGGAAGTGGATGTAGTGAGACCTCAGCTGACTTTGCTCCAGGGCCTCCTGCTCCTGACTCTGTGCCCTAAGGTAGCACCGTCTCCTATTGCCCAACATGACCCTTGCCCCTCAGTTCCTCCCGTGTCCTCTCCTTCCCAGAGCCCCACCCTTTCCTTGAATCATTATTGCTACACGTGTGTGTACATACAAGCATAGACAACTTACGAGTCCAGTTAGATTTGCTCACGAGTCCGTGTGTCCATGGCTCACCACGCGGGAATGGAAAACTTGTGTGAGAGCTCATACTAGGAGGAAACTTGTTGTATGTCTGTGGATGCCAGAGGACAGCCTCAGATGCTATTACTCAGGTGCTGTCCAGCTTTTTTTTCGTTGAGATACTTAAGTGCTAAAGTCTCTCATTGATCAGGAACTTAATGTTGGCTTAGGCTGGCCGTTTGTGCAGTGAGCACTCAGGATCTCTTTGCGTCTGCCACCCAGCACTGAGATTACAAGCACATGCTATGCTGCCTGGCTTTTTGTTTTTCCGCTATGTTTTCTCGGGATCAAACACGGGCCCTCATCCCTGCAAGACGTTTATTACCTGAGCTACCCTTTGAAGACAAGTAGTAAACAGCAAAGAGTTTAAAACTGACAAGTTTTCAACGTATATGAAAGTTTAGATTTTTGTTTTTTAAAATGATGAGCTTGTATAGAAATGATTGCCATCTTCACGGAGACTAATGGGTTCTTACACGTTCTGTGCATCTCCATTAAAAATGTGCTTTTTGCTCTTTGGCAGATGGTGTTGTGATATGCCATTTGACGGAGAAAGTGACCTCTTAGTATGGGCTTTAGCTAATCAAGTTTGGTTCCTTTCCTGTCTTTCCGAGGATGGTAGCAAGGTGTCTACAGGAGCAGGGCATGTCTCTCAGAACTGTGGGGAGCCTCTTGGGTAGGCTTTGTTTATCACAGGCCAAATGATGCAATGGTCCAGCCCCCTGTGGAGCAGTGTCTGCTCACAATAATGCCACAACCCATTAGTTGATCCACGAACTCGCTGAATCCACAGGGACTTGCCCCAATCTAAATGAGTGACTAATTCTTAAACTACAAAGGAAAACTGATGTCTTAAGGGAGTAGTGACATGTTAAGGCTGGATTGTTTATTTTGCTTGTTATAACTGGGAGGTCATTAAGGAAATGCCTACATCCTGTTGGGATTGTGTGTTCTCCAGCAAAAAGAGGGGTGAAGAGGATTTGGCATTTTCTGCCTCAGCTGCCCTTATATTCCTGATAGCTTAGTCCTCCACTCTCCACTCCTCAGTGGAGAAGTGTTTATGCTCATTGGGCCTAAAAAAAAATATTTTTCTTTGCTTTGGGTATTTTTTTTTTCTTGTCTACTTAACTATTCATTAAAGACTATGCAAATATATATCTAAGATTATTCATATAGTCTAAAGCTCAGGCTTCTTATTAACTAGATCTTATATCTTAAAATAACCCACTTTTATTATTTTGTGTATTGCCACGAGGCAGAGGCTTAACGGGTAAGGTTCTGGTGACCATCTCCTTTGGCAGATACATGGCATCTCCTTGACTCTGCCTACTCTCTCTCTATATCTCTGTTATAATTTTCTGTGTGACTTTGCTCTGATAAACCTTTGGTTGAAACAGCTTCTTCAATAACCATCGGTAATAAAACATATTCATAGCATATAGAGGGAAAGTCAGGGAAAATTCGGAGCAGAGGAGATTTTCCTGGTCCTGACTCAATCTTCCACTTTGTCATTGCCTCAAGACCTTCCCACCTTTGAGCAAGCGCAGCGAGTCCTCCCGTCTTTTGTGTTTATGTCCTCTCTGTCCCATGCCTGGTTGTGAGTGCTTCAAGTACCTTTTTTTTTTTTTTTAATGTTTTCTGCATTCTTCATGAGCAGCCCTTATCCACAGCACCAACTCTTCGGACATTGGCTGTGGGATGTTGATTGCATATGACTTAATCAAAAAATTCATCCTAATGTCTTTCTGGACCATCCATGTATTGGAAACATTAGCTTTTTTTTTTTTTAAAAAAAAATCAGATATCACTAGCAGTTTCCAACTTGTTGTCTAGATGAGGTTGTTTCTATTTCTATGTTTAGATCTAAGAACTGCAGAGCTTTGTGACTCCTAAGCGTGTTGCAGCAGCATTGCAGAAGAGTTGGAACCAGAGAAGCAGGGCAGCCCCTCAGAGAAGCCGACTTTGTTCCAGCGGACCCTAGGGTATTGTTTGAGTTACTCTGGCTGTTTGAAGACCAGTTTCTCTCCTACTTTTATCCATTTCCTGGGGGCGGCTGTGCCAAACTCTCACTTACTTTAGATTAGAATTAGGTGATCAAAATGAGTTTCACTAGGATGGGATGAAGGCGTCAGCAGGACTCTGCACCTGAGGGGCTGGACGAGCACCCGCCTCGTCTCTTCTGCCTTCTGCTGGCTGCTGGGTTCCTTGGCTTCTGACTGTTGTACTCCAGCCTTCTCCTCTGGGTGTCAGTTCTCCCTCTGCCTTACAAGGATACATTTTTCTTTTCAAGGTCTTAAATCACCTATGTGAAATCATTTCCCCCCTGTTTTCTTTTTCATTTGGAACAGTACTTAATGGTTCTAGCAATGAGTTGGAGATATTTCTGGGTAGGAATGAGGTCCATTATTCATCAGTCCCAGACCAGAAATAATTTTCAAAGTTATGGTACCTTTCAGTTCTGTTTAGACGTTGCTGTTCTGTTTATCTGTTCATTCTCCGAAGTTTTATTTCCTGCCTTGTGGTATGTGCCGGACACGGGGCCAGGTTTACCGTAGCTTGCTCATTGCACTGTCTTTAATAAAGGCGTCTTGCTGTCCACCCCATCGCCGTACAGAAGGTGACAGGAAGGTGACAGAGAGCATCCGAGCTGTAGGCGCTGTTCCTTGTATGTTTCCTTTTCTCTGAGTCTAGAGCACTGACCGCTTTCAGGGTCGGGGCTCGTGCCTTGTACCAGTAACTGCAGGCTGTGCTCAGTGTGTAAACTGTAAAGTGTCTGTAAGAGTGTGGGGGAGAGACGTGTGTCAGTGCCAGTTCAGTTAAATGAAAGGAATGCATGAATCACAAACACAGAACATAGACCTTCCTAGGGCATGTTTAGTCTTACCAGCTTCTATCAGCCTGTCAGTGATCAGCTTCAGCATCAAGATCAGCCTGTTCCTCGTCACATGGACACAAAGCAGGTCTTTTTTAAGAAGTCCAATAGAAGAGTCTTCTGTGGCGATAGCATTGCACATAGAACGCTGGTACTTTAGCTGATGAGGAGAGCAATCATACAGGGCTGATGAGTAAAACCATTTGGGGCCTCCTAGGGGAATGAGGGCATTCCTGGGTCAAAGGGAATTTGGAGACGGAAACCTTCAAACTGCCCTTGATGGATATATAAGATCAGAACAGGCATCTATTAGGAGAAGATAAAGAGGAGAAGATCTACAGAGGTTTGACATTGGGGCTGCTGGGGATTTGAGGCTGGAAGTGGGGATTCGGGTCTCAAGTCTGGAAGCCAGTTTTCTTTTGACACAGCTTGTCGGTCTGGAGCCATAAGAATTTGAGAATTCTGAGTTAGGATCTGGCCGTTTTTGTAATTAATGAAGGTGTGTTTTTTTTCTAACACGGGGTGAAATATACTCTGCTTAACAACTGGTGGTCTGATAGATTTAAAACATTGGGACGTTGACTGTGAGTTCTGCATTCACTGGATGCCAGCTTTCCATCCCGCAAGCATTCGGAACAGACTGCAGTGTGGGGAATGAAAACGGAGACGGTTTATCTAAAATGTTTGTGAGGAATAGCCAGGGAACGGGACTGAATGGAAGGCAGACGGCAGAGGGATGGAAGGAAGGAAACTGACAAATTCAGATGACGTCAGCAGGGGCTAACGACATGGACCCGAAAGCCAATGGGTCTTTGTTTAATTCTTCCCATGCCCAAGGCTGCCAGTCAAAGAATGCATAACTCACTGAAAAAAAAAAAGACTCTTAAATATTCAAATAAGCAACGAACCAATCTCTCAATTCTGAATGTTCCTACCTGAGCCTAAGATTATACATACTTAGTAATTACAACAGCTTGAAAGAAACAAACGTAAACAAATCTCTCAACTTCTGTTGCTTGTTTTTCTGAGCCTGGTTCCATGTCGAATCCTTGAGGTCTTTCTTGGCTTCCTTTTTTTTCTGGCTTCCTCGCTCCTTTCCACAGCATAGGAAGGGCTGGTGGTGAGCGGCAATGCGAGCATAGGAGCTCCGCAGAGCTCTTCGCTGTTCTTGTCATTTTAAACAGTTGGTGGGCTAAGATACTGAAAAGACAAATAATAGAAATCGGGAGGCGTCTTGACTGTTGAGTGGCGTTTCCCTGCTCTAACCTCTCCTTATCTCAACATCTCTGTTCACTCTACCACGCTAATAAAAAGTCGGCATTAAAAGACTTACTATATTAACCAGGCAGGGGTTGGGGATTTAGCTTGGTGGTAGAGTGTTTGCCAAAAAGGACAAGCCCCTGGGTTTGGTCCTCCGCTCAGGTAAAAAAAAAGAAAAAAAAATACTGGCAAAATAAAATTATCGTCTTGCAGATATAGAAGTTAAAATTCTTTGTTGTCATGGATGTTTTGCTGAAACTGGGTAATTTTCTGGGATTTGTATTGCTCTCTTGTCTCTGATTTCTCTGCGATTAGGGTCTATAATCCTAACTAAAATGTTTTAGGGTATTAAATAAGGAGGACTTTATAATAGCTCTCTGGTGTGTCAAATATATTAAATCACGTAATACAGCATTTTTGCAGTATTTTTAGAGTCACAACTTTTCTCTTTCAGTTTTATAACTATAAAATGGTTTATTTGAATGGCATTGGGAAAGTTGGTGGCTTTTCAGCTTGAACTATGCAGGAAAGCCGGTTGGAGAAATAGGGGTAACAGGGGGTGAGTGGGTAGTCCACTCTCGTGAAACTAGCGCCATGCCTACGTCTGTAAGACACCATAGTGCTATCCCCACTTGTGTCTTGTGTGTGCTATTGGTCTAGTGCTGCAGGTACTACCCAAGATGTGATCTTCCGGCCTTATTAGGGGATCAATGAGTGGGAATCTGAGAAAAGTGTCCTATGAAAATCAAAGGAAATCAAACGACCTCTCCATGAAAGGCTTTCAGGGTGAGTCATTTTCTGGTGAAAATGTGGACATTAGTCAGCCGTGGGAAAGGCCTATGGTTTATTTGAATGGCATTGGGAAAGTTGGTGGCTTTTCAGCTTGAACTATGCAGGAAAGCAGGTTGGAGAAATAGGGGTAGCAGGGGGTGAGTGGGTCGTTAAGGGTGGGACACACAATATCAAGCAGGTCTTCTATCTCGGTCATCCTGATGCCATTTGACTCTTGCTAATCCCCATGATGATTATCCTTGTCACCAATCCTCAAGACCACTGGTAAAGTCACCAAGAGGCACAAAAGAGTAGCAGAGAGTCAAAAAAAGAATCCTTATATTTGGGAAATAACATGCCTCTTTCTTATGGAGACAGGCTTGTCTAATGAGCTATGAAAACCACACTCTTCAGTCCTGTTTTAGAAGGGGACACATTTACCGCTGATGGTAGTTGTTTCAAGGATGTGTGAGACCACATCTTCATGGTTTTGAAAGCCTTTCTCTTTATCTAAACTCACTCATTTTCCTATGTTATTGACTTTCAACCATGGCCTGTTTTCCCCAGTGTTAGTCTAATTTCTCAATTAGAACTGTACATTAATTTACAAATGAATAATTCAAAGTCAGTAGAGCAACTGCGACTCTTGGGTAAATTAAAAATTCAGTGACTCTTGGCGTGCGTTTTCTGCATAAGGAATCACAGAACTGGTACAAATGATATATGTTCAGCTTTTGCAAAGTGCCTTGTTCCTTCTGAACCAAATGTTTCTGTAGATGTCGGCAAAGAACAGGAGGCCTAAAGCGCCGGCCACTGGCGCCTGACTGGTGGCAAGAAGGCCACTCCGGTTATAATCAGATTTTGAGGAAACAGCATTACTTTTGGGATTTACCCAAACCTCAATCCCGGTTATTCACAGCCACATTTTTTTAAAACTTGGAATGGAAGCAAAAGAGGGAAAGTCCATCTGGATGAAGTAGGCTGAGGAGTGGTGTCCCTGGGTAGCTCTTAACGTGCTTAAGGACCTCGAGTTCCAGGCCTTGCCATTCATGAGCTCAAGTTCATTCAACTTTTCTGAATTCAGATTTCCTCACCTTTAACATGGAAATGATAAGTGTCGGAACTGATTTCCTTACCTCATACGATCTGATTAAGGAACGAATAAAATAGTAACACATTGAGCATAAAAGCTTTTGTTTTTTTTTCAGTTATTAATAATCCAGACATCTCTTTCCTAGAGAGATGACTTGATCCTTTTACACTCACAGTAGAAGACTCAAGGAACTTACACTTTCTTCGAATGTCATAGATGTTTTCTTAGCCACTGTGGCAGAACAGTGGCGCCCAACTCCGCTCCTGTCTCCAGCGGCTCTCAGGCAGTCTTGTCTCCTCCATTCGTGTTTATGTGTAGTGCTGTGAGTTTGGTATCATTCTTCTTCTTAGGGCTACCGTATCATTGTCACTTTAGGGCTACCGTAATTAACAGTGCTGACAGTACATGACTTCGTGTCCAAGGAGTTGGACAAGGCACATTTCCAGCTTTCTCAGCAATATGCTGTTTCCTATACACAGTCAATGCTTCCCAGGTTTACGTGGGCTCAGGCTTGTTCTTAAGTTCCTATGTCCCCCTGAAGATCCTGAGCCTGAATCATCAGTGTTTTACAGAGACTTGGGAGCACAATGAGTGCAGCGCTCCTCCACGGTGCTCTGGGCGCGGGCGCACTGCTGCCCCTTCTGTTTACCTCGTATGGAAGATGCCAGATCAACCTGATTGATATTTAGTTATCATCTTCCCTCCTGGCCACCATTTCTCACATATTACTGTCAAACGAGTGCCCAAACTTAATGTCACATTAAGTGATGGCTTAAGAAAAGATATCTGTCTGCCTCTGCCTCCTGGTAGCTGGCATGAGAGGCGTGTGTCATCACCGACCTCCTAAAATAATATGTTTGACCATGTATTCTGAGTCTGAGTGAACAAACGGATGTGAATGTTCATTCCTTTCTTCGTCTATCCATGCATCTATCCACTTGTCCATCTACGGTGTGTTGATTAGATGCTTTGCATGTGTTGGACAAGAGTAACTGCATTGCTGCATCCTTGGCTATCACGGACAGTACTGACCACGTCATAGCAGAAACCTTGCCTCTCGTGGACAGTACTGACCACATCATAGTAGAAGCCTTGGCTCTCACAGACAGCACTGAACACGTCATAGCAGAAACCTTGGCTCTCACAGACAGCACTGAACACGTCATAGCGGAAGCCTTGGCTCTCACAGACAGCACTGACCACGTCATAGCGGAAGCCTTGGCTCTCACAGACAGCACTGAACACGTCATAGCGGAAGCCTTGGCTCTCACAGACAGCACTGAACACGTCATAGCAGAAGGGGAAGTGATATATTGTCACCATTCATGGTTGATTTACCTTATCAAGATGATACTTCGATTTTTTTATATGAACATAGTCTTTTAAACACAGTATTTAAACTATTTTAAATGTTGTAAGTGTCCAAGAGGCCTTGACCATAGATATCATGGTTATGGGTATCCTGTCCTGAGAGAAAGAGCATAGGCTTTGAAGCTCCCTAGAGGTGAATATACCTAGGTCCAGTCTCTGTCACTTGTCACCTGGTCAGGGACAGCTTGCAGCCTCTTACCATTGTGAAACACAGGAGATAGTTTGTCTTTCGGATTTTAGCCATTGTTAAACGCGTCCTTCTCTTTCACACCGGTACGCATTTCCCTGTGAAACTGAGTGAAAATGTTTTCAGAATTATACTTATCAAGCTAGCTGGATGTTCCTTTACGTCTCTTTCCTAAACTTGGTCTTAGCAGCTCGGGTGAAGACTGCTATTCCATCCTGGTTCCCGGTATCTAGTGGGCTGTGTTGCAGGGCTCACTAAGTAACCGCTGAGTTTAGGGTGTACTAAGATTACTTCATCTTCTGTCCATTTCATCTCCAGCCTCCGTTGGTAGCTCTCTCCTCCCCTGCACAGAACTGTTGTGATTTTTACAAATAGGCAAAAAGTAAACTCAAACAAAACACAAGGAAAACACAAGCAAAACAACCCCTCCCCCAGAAGGCTCATAGGGAAAATAGCTCAGTATAGTTTCTGCCATGAGTCTGATTATGAGGCAGGGAAGGAACTAAATTGTAGGCCTGTCATTTATGACCGGTGTGGGTGAAGGAACGCTGCTTGACAAGTTAAACGTACTTATCAAATCATCATTGCAGACCTGGTAAACACTGGGAAAAATTATGCATTAAAGGCTTGGAGATTTTTTTTCTCGTGAGTTTTATCACCCACATAGCGTCGTTAAACTGTGTTTACACTGTTGCAAGATTCCTGAAGGAGCGACTTCAGACTGCCCCAGAGAACCCTCCGTGAGTCTCGTTCTTTGTCTCTTGTGATCCCTCAAGGCAGCAAGTGATGGATGCTGAGGCACAGTCAGCTAGTGACAGAAGAGGACGCCATGGCTCTTCTAACTACAGGTTAAAAGAATGAAAAACAAAAATAGGTCTTGCCAAGGTTATAAAATGTATGGCATGCTCCGACTGCAGGACCGCAATGGCTCTAAAGTTTTGACACTGTGTCTCTTTGAACTTTGTGTGTGGATGTGCTTTTAGCATTTGAAGCTTTGTGGCTTTACCCATCACGTTTTGAAGTGAGGTGATTTAAACATTTGAGTACCACACATACACAAGGAACTTTTTTTTTTTTTAAATCAAGTTTGAAGTTCAGAATTAAGCTTTTAGGAACTGCCGATAGGTGTTCATGATGCCATACGCGTTCTGTGCAAAGACTGCATTGTATTTGCGGGGCAGTATGTTAGGTGGTGTTGCAGCTGTGTTGGGAAGAAGTAAGTAAGACCTTCACCAGTTTGTGATGGATCACCAAAGGAAACAGTTATGATCAGAGAGAATTGCTTAGCTTATCCTGACCAGTATTTCTACATAGCCCTGAAGATGCGGTGGGTTTATCACAGTAGAAGGTAGGAGATTAAGACTACCAAAAGTGAAAATACATACCAGTTTGTTTATTTCTTTATTTATTAATTTCTTTATATTCCATGTTTATGGGTGTTTTGCTTGTGTACCATGTGTGTCTTGCACCATGTGTGTTCAGTGCCTGTAGATGCCAGGAGAGAGTGTCAGGTCCCCTGGGACTGGTTACAGTTACTGGTTTCAGATGGTTCTTAGTTACCACGTGCGTGCTGGTTCCTATTGAAGAGTGGTCAGTGCCCAACCCCTGAGCTGTATCTCCAGCCCTGAAAATCTGTAGTTCCGGCCAACCTCTAACTGGTGACCCTCCACCGCTGCCTCTTCGTTACAGCCTTCCCATGTGTGCTTCCACAACTGGCTGTTTTGGAAGCCATTTTTTTTTTCTTTCAGGGAGCAATGTTTTGAAAGGAAGAACTGCAACTTGTTTGAAGTGCCTTTCACTTAATTAAAATCTGAACTTATGTCACGCGTTGCCAGTGTTTAATACCCTTCTGCCTTGCTCTTCGTGATGACTGAGAAAGATGCAAACGGCCTTGGGGGCGGGCAAATAAAAGTTCGTCAATAGATACTTTCTCATTGCAGGATGCCTTGAACAGACTTTTTTTTGTAAAATTTAGCAGTAACGTGCATCCTAGGAAGCAATTTTTATACCCCTTTGATAAGGAAGCTGGTGAATTTCTAATGCGAAGAGGAAGGGAAGGCAAAAGTAAAGGAGCACTGGCCGTGGACAAGCCTTCCAGGCTGTAACATCATGGTTTATTTCAGTGAACTTGTCCAGTGTTTTATAAATTGCATGCCATAAACTACTTATGGGACATGAAATGAATTTATTATGTTCCAGTTGAGCAATAGAATAAACTAGACTATCACGCGGCATGCCAAAGTGTATGCTTTGAATGGCCTTGAATCTCTGATCCCCCTGCCTCATCCTCCCAAGTGCAGAGATTACAGGTACGTGGCGTCATTCCTGGCTCACAGTCTCATAATTTTGTTACTAGAGATTATATGAATGATGATTATTCTGGGGACATGAATATTGACCACGTCTCTGAACACCATGTTGGATAAGCAGTCAGTAAACTGTAACAACACATTGAAAAGCAGTGATCATTTATAGCTCCTTATAGATAAGAAGAGAGTTGTTTTTCATATGTAATCAGGTAGGCGTTGGAACAACAAGCTGGTAACTTTTATAGACGGGAAATCTTCAGTACCATTTATGACTTGTATCAGTTCAATTTAGGAAGTGTGTACTGTTTCCAATCCTACCAACTCCCCACTCCTTTCCTGGGGAACAAATTATCTAGCTAAATTAAGTGGGTTCTGTATTTTCTCATTGAGCTCTAAGTCAAGATTTATTGAAGTCTGAGGTGTTTTATTCCTCAATGATAAAAGAAATATTCATTTATGCTTTATAATGCCATATGCACGATAGAACTCAGTTGTTCTTCACCTATAAATGTACCAGTATTTCAAATGCAAGCTTTAACTCCCTAGGAAGCCCTGCACGGATGTTTGCAAAGCCTACCTTCCATACCCTTTTCTCTTTGCTTTTACAATGCTTTGGTTTTTATTGCGTTTTCCCTGTTGCATTGTACACATTGTCAGTTCTGCAGTGTGAACTGGCGATACTCCAGCTCCTACAACCTGACAATCCAGACAGCAGGACCAGTGGGCTCCTTCCAATGCCACCTGTGGCTCTGTCGTTCCCATCAAGGGCCCCGCCTTCCATTTGCTCATCACATTGACAGTTCTGAAGGCAGGGATCTGTTTTCCGCCTCTCCCTGTGCTTTTTAAGGGGTCTGTGCAAATTTTATTACTGTGCTCTTGGTTTGCATATTAGTTGAGTACTGGCCACGTCACTCACCGCCCAAGGCAGTGACAGCAGCAGAGTTCTTTCCCAGATGGCTGCACGGGTCTGTTTATTCACGTCTGTACCCACAGAGAGGGATGCCCAGTAGTTCCAAAGGACTTAGCTGCACAAGCGGCCCATCCTGCTCTGTCAGAGGAGCTGGAGATGGCCCCTTACATTGTGTAATGGCCATGTTTTTAGTCTTTGACACTTAGCCATTTAAATGGATTATTTTGTGGTCATTTTTGCTTACACTCTTTAATTTTTTTTGTTTTGTGCCTGCTGGAAATTAAAATTTAAGATGTCAAAATTTACCATCTGAACCCTCTTCAAGTATGTGCTTTAGTGATGTAGCAGGCATTCATTTTGTTGTGTAACCATTATAGACCCTAGAATTACCCATCATCCCAAACAGAAGCAAAAGTGACTGGCTTTCATAAAATCTATGACTAAACCCTAGCCCTGAATGCATGTGCAGATTGAAGGGGCCCCCTCCATCTCTGCCAGGGGACCACTCGCCTCTCCCTTCCCACAATCCTAGAACCCTTTCTTCAATTATATAATGTTCTAGATATTTCTCTGGCTCCAAATATGTAATTACTGCTACTTTTAAAGATGGTTGGGTGGGGTGGTGGGGGAGGACCGGGGAAAAACTGATGAGGAGAAAAATATGATCAGAATATATTGTTTGAAGAAAATAAAAAATAACAAAAATAGATGCATTTGTGTATTAAATAAACAGGTAAACATGTATTTTCAAAGACTATAGCACTAGCAAGTTCTTTTTCTTTTCTCTCTCTTTAGTTTATCTCGTTCTATTTTTATTTAATCTGTGGTGTTTGGCATTTTCACTGTTTGTCAATGCAGTATTCCCAGCTATGCGTGGAAATTAATGTTCTGCCTGAAGAGACAGTTCCAGGAAACCATCCACTAAGGTATTAGGAGGCAAAAAAATGCTGGCTTTTAATTTGTTTTGGTGGTGTTCCTGGCATTAAAAGATTTGCTCCCTGGCAATTTATATTAATTAATTAATTTTAAATTTATTTTTAAAAATTTAAGTTTTATTACTTATGTAAAATAAACTTTGTCATAGTTATAAAAATGGCCCATATGAAAAAGCATATGGCATTGAAAACTTACCCTCCTTTTGACAGAGAAATCCTAAATGAGCCGTCTGTAAATTCTGAAAAATCTTGCGAACTAGGTGCTTGAGGAGCAGCTACTGCTCTCCTGGAAGCTCAGCATCTAAGCTGTGCAGAGTCTGATGCAGAAGTCTGTGGGCGAGATAAGTCTTGCAATTGAGAATCAACAAATCTTCTAAGCTTTAGGACTTTTGAACTGTGCTAAGTTTTACAGAGGACATCCCTACCTTCCATTGCCTGTCCTGCTTATGGACCAGAATGGTTTCCTGCCGTGAAAAATGTTAATTTTTCCTGAGTAAAATGCATTGGTTTTAATGTTGACTGATGGGCAGAGTGATCGGCGCTTCACAGAGAGGAGAGGATGTGGAGGAGAGAACAGGGTATTCTTGAGTAGAGAAGATTTATAATATAAATATAGCTCATTATATATAAAATACATTTTCTCATTAATTATTACATGCATATATGTATATGCATATATTCCTAAATATAACTGCTCAGTCTGTATAATGTTACTTATGTCTGTGTTTTCAAGGCTGATTATTTGGTATATGATAACCAGTAGGTGTGCCCGTCTACTCTGGACACGCCTTAGTTGTCTGTGGTTCTTTGTGTAGGCTGAGGCCTGTGGGATTTTCCCTGCCCACTTCAGCAAGTCTATTGCTGTCAAGCTTGTTATCTCATGCTGGGATGGTACTGTATGGGTGCTCTTTCTGACGTTATTAGGAGACCTGGTCTCACAGCAGACTCCCTGGTTCTTTGGCTCTTACCTTTTCCCGTTTCCCCTTTACAACCTGCCCTAGGGGCCTGAGGCACCTGAGTGTTCTGTAGAAGGAACCGTTGTGACTGGGCTCCACGGCTCTGCATTTTAATTGGTTGTAATTTCCTGTATTAAATCTTTTTCTCAGAACAATTTAGAGATTATACGACCTCAACAGAGAAAGTAGAAATGAAAATGGAAAAAAAGGAGGACGACAAACTTTGAAAAATAAAGGCACGGTGAGCTGGCTAGTATTCGTGGCTGCTGGCCCGTGGGGTCTCAGTTATCTAGTCCAATGTTTTTGGATAATACGACTGTTTAAATCAGCAGATTGAATAGCAGATATTGTGATGTGCAACGTGGGCAAGCCCCACCCAATTAGCTGCTTAGCTCGTATCTGAATAGAAGGAAATGCTAAAATCCATGGTCTCTGGTGACTTCTGAAATCAGACAGCAGCTGTACAGCACCCTTTTGACGTAGGAGTGCATCGTGTATGTTAGGTCCTCATAGTAAACCCTGTCCCTCTATGTCTCTAACTGATGCAGATTCCTCTGGGGACTGTACAGAGGGCACAGGGACTTGATTAGATGGGAGATTCCAGGAGGCGAGGATACGAATATGTATGCAGCAACAATTGATAAAAAGAGAGGATACGAGTTTGAAAGAGAACAAGAAAGTGTGTACGGGAAGGCTTGGAGGATAGAGAAGAGAGGAATGAAAGAACTATATTATAATCTCAAAAAAAAAATAAAAGAAAATATTTTAAAGTGTTCAGGGTTTTTTAAAACAAGGTTGCATTCCATTTCCACAAGAAGCATGACTTCAATTTTCAGACAGTGTTTGAGACTATAGTAACTGCTCTCATAGGCATGTGGTAGAGTAAGGGCTCTTGGTTTTGAGGGAGATAAGAGTTTAGTTTGGCTTAGGTTGGCTATGGTCTTGGAGACTCATCTGCATTTTCTCGCATGGCTGTTGTGGAATGAGGTAGGTTGCTTGAGTGATTCAGCTGTGTGTGGTGTTATAGACTGGCCTAAAATCACATGAGCAGAAGTCAAAAGGCAGAACATGTCTATGTAGGAGAAAGGGAGACGTTGGAGTCTGTGATTTGCCTGAATTTTCTACAGGAATCACAGGGCAGAAGCAGTAGCACTCGCCATCTCGGACACCATCAGCGATTGGGTTTTTATGGGTATTATTACATGTGTTGAGCTTTTACAGCCTCATGGAGTCATTGTATGATAGGAAAAAGGGTGGGGGTGTTGGAGGGAGGTGTGGAGGGTTTCTACACGTCTCACCCAGAGCTCTCTCTCGTTGCTTCCTATGTTTAGAGATCTGTGTTGGTACCATGGAGGTCCATGATACTCAGTTTAACTGATGTACAAGCTTTCCCTTCGGAAGAGCACATTTTCAGTGTAACCCATGATCAACAGCAGTTTGTTGTTTGACCTGTAAGTGATGCTTACATTATAGTCGATGCCCTTTGACAATTTGTTTTTCTAATGGTATAATTTGAAATATGGTGGATTTAAAAACTGTTTGGGAAAAATATGACATCTGCTTTTTTCAGAGTTTTTAATGTGTGTGTTGATAAGTATTTGTCTTAGTCACTGTTCTATTGTAAAGAGACACCCTGACCAAGGCAACTCATTAGGAAAGCATTTAATCGGGGTTTGTTTGCTGCTTCAGGGGGGCGAGTCCATGATGGTTGTGTTCATGGAAGGCAGACAGGCATGGTGCTGGAGCAGTAGCTGAGGTTTATAAAGATCCAGGCAGAGGGAGAGACTGGACCTAGGGTGGGATTTTGAAACATCCTCCAACAAGGTCACACCTTCTAATCTTCCCTCTAACCACTACACCAGCTGGGAAGCGAACATTCAAATATATGAGCCTTTGGGGTCCATTATCATTCAAACCACCACAATGTTGTTGACACTATTGACCAGCTGGGAGAAGTGTCATAAACTTTAATTCGAATGAATTAGTGATGAATGTTAAAATCAGCATTGTCTTTATGAAGCAGATTTCTCATGACCTCAGGACAATGCTGTGGGTTGCAAACTGCTTTTGGCGATAATGGGATTTTACTGAACTGTTCTGTTCTCCGTTGTCTTTTTTTCTTCTGTGATTGTGCGGCCTGGCCAACTTCGGTCTGAAATGATCTGCCTGAACTACCAGGACACTGCTGCTGATGGGATCGGATTGGATTCATCTTTTATTTGCTTTGGAGCTCTTTAGTTCAGGACAATTAATGACTAAGACTTCTCTCAGGGACTAGATAGGTGGCTATCACAACCAATATATGTCTTTCTGGTAAAAGTCCTCTCTGTAGGATGGGTACCTAAAAATGTGATTTTCAGGCGGTGTGCTTTAAAATTATTCAGTTTTAGTTTTGCACATTACCCAAACTTCTGGGTTTCTGGTGTAGTAATTTACCCATAAGTTAATTTTGCTCTGTGTGTGTTTCTGTACAGGGCATTTAAAAATAGATAACTTTTGCTCTCTGTGTTTCTTTACGGGACATTTAGGTAAACATGCTGGCTAAATGACCACATAGTATTTCTATGTATACATACATATATAAATATAGAATATGCTTTCTTTCCTTCAAAACCAAATAGAAAATAAAAAAGTGTCTCCACACTTGGAGTAATAAAAAGCATCAGTAAAAATTTTCTATAATTTTACTCCATTGATGTCGCACTAATGACTGCTTCCCTTTGCAGTGCTTCTTCTTTTGGAATGTTTTATACCTGGATACACACGTGTAATGCAATTGAACAAGACAACAATTATCTGTCTGGTGGAAATAATGTACTTATCTCATTGTAGCAACTTATTTGCTTAAAAATACACCAAAGCTTTAGTTCTGTTTGATGTGATCACCTGCAATTTGTAATGAATTTTCAGGCATAATTGAAATCCTCTTATGTAATTAGATCAACAATTGAGCCAACCAGTTTTGAGTCGTCAGTGTCCAGGCATAAAAGAGGGGCACCTTCATGTAGAGCCGTGCTGGAGTTCAGTGTTCTCAGAACTCTGAGTTCTGACTGAATCTCTGGAAGCTGCTGCTAGCCTGTACCTTGCATGGGAAGCCTCGTGTTGAGTCACGGGTTATGGCTCAGTGGAGCACTTCTGTATCGTTTGGACTGGATCAAATGTGTCTTGGTGTTTTCTGTGGAATTTGGCCTAGTCTATTTATAGGATCTCCTTGAATTCTAGATACATCTGGAAATCTCAGTGGGTTTGCAAGCTAAGAGGAAACCTAGCTGGATTTTTCATGTGCACTAACGTTCAATATTATGAATGATCCCTCTAAGAATATATCTGTTTAACAATTTATAAGCGGCAACTACTTGGTTAGGCCAGAGTAGTTTGTCTCTCATCTGACCTTTGCCCCGAGGTTAATATTGTATTTTAATTACACACAGTTGCCTGCAGCTGCAGATAAAGGGCCTTTATATCTGTTTCAAGGAGAGACAGCTCTTGGCTCTCAGTAGGCTGTCTTCAGTCTTGCAGCTACATGCTATGGGCTTTGCCTTTTGCGTTAAAGAGCTGCCTGATAGTTAATTTCAGGAATGAATCCTAGCGTACCAATGGCATCTGAGGCACGGCTTGGTATGGCCGTCTGTCTTATTCATAAGGAGAGCCAGGTACCTTGGGTTTCCCCGCAACTGGAACTCATGCACACCTTGGAACACTGTGTGTGTGGTGACTGTTCGGCTGGCTAGAGATCTGTCCTCTGGGGCTGTTGAAGTCTCAGACTTTGTCTCTCAGTATTCTGACTTGCTGCTTTTAGAAGGTAGTCCCCTCTACTTCACATTAATTTGAGAAACCAGCTTTACATTTCTTTAGGATTTTAGAATGTTACAGACTAATTCGCTTGTTTATTCTCCTTGTTGTGAAGAAGTGAACTGGAATGAGAAAGGGGTCAGCCGAATAGCTCTACTACAGTAATCCTGTATTGTAGATCTCTTAGTGGACCCTTCCAACTGTGGGCTGAATTTCACCACCAAGTCATAGGGGACTGTAGGTTTCTGGCCCCATACCACCTTTGGTATGTCCCAAGGACAACCTGTTCCAGTGGCTCGCAGAGGTGTTTGTGCCCTGTCCCCCGCCCTGTCCCCATTTACAGCCTGTAAGCGTCAGCCTCTGCCAGTGTGCTCCGACTGCATTCCAGCAGGACATTCAGAGCTCCCTGCAAACAGATTTGAATGAGCGTATTTCCAGCACTTCCTCCTGCCCCGGCATGGCTTTGAATTTCATAAAATGCCATGTTGCAAGATTCTCGAGATTTTTGTTAACCTTTGTAGGTAGTTCGCTATGAAGTCTCACTATTTCATATTTTCTGGATTTCTTAAAACGATTTTCTCATTTCTTTCTTCATTAAACTTCTGCAAAATATTTACTTATGTTAGCCATGATACTATTTAAACTTCTTCCCTATTAAAGATTTCTTTCCGCCTTAGACTTTCCTGCCTCGCAGAGCGTGGTGCACCTGCGTGCAGACACTTGGACTTCATTCAGAGTAAATTACCAGCGATTGAAAATTCTCATGTTCTGTGGGGGCCTTCTGTTTCCCTGCCATCCCTGCTCTTGCAAGCTTACTGCCTCTTCTTGAGAGTGGAAGGTCGATCAGACAAGGAAAGTAGAGAAGTTGTCACAGCTCAGCTGGGTGATGTCTATGAGGTTGGAAAAGGCCAGTGGGATTCTGGAGTGTATATCCGGGTTAAAACTCAGTTCTAATGCTGACTCTGTGTGTGTGTGTGTGTGTATGTGTGTGTGTTTCTGTATGTTGAACCCATGTTAGGCAAGTCCACTCACTGCCTTTCAGCTAAATCTCAAACTCTCTTTTGATTTTGAGCCAGCATCTCAGTAGGTTGTTCAGAGTGGCCTTGAACTCACTCTAGTGTAGACAGGAGGCTTTGAATTCACATCTTCCTGCCTTAGCCTTGGCAGTAGCTGAGCTTGTAGCCCTGTGTCATCAGGCTCCATGCTTCCAGCTTCTCTACAGCCGTTTCTCTTTGCTTATTTTTGAGGTTTGGGCACTAATTACTTTATTTACCTCTAAAGTCCTTGAGAGGGTTAAATGAATGAATATGTGTGCACCACTTCAGAAGCTGTGCCTGGAACATTTTCACGTGCTTGTGAAGGGAAGCCACTAATCACTCATCAAATTTCTAATTGGGGAAATGGCTTCAGGTCCCTCTGTGATTTCAAGTGTTGTGTTCAGAATGCTGTGATTTAGGAAAGGTAGACAGAAATGAAAAACTAGACTAAAAGCTCCTGACTTTTGCTTTGATTTAGCTTTCTTCCAGGTACTGAGTTAAGTCCTGGGCCTTCTGCACAGCCCGAGAACACTGTTGACCTGTTCCCTAGCCCCCTCCGCACCTCCTTCTGTGTCAAGGTGGACTGAGTGTCAAAGCAGATCAGCCTCAGCGCTGTGTGTTTTCCTTTTAAAAAGTAATCTGAGCACTTTGGTAGCTTGTAAGAAATACCTTGAGGAATTAATTTTTTTCCCGCTCTATGTATTATTTTCAGCATTACTGATTTGCCCCCTAAGCCTCCTTTGGTACAGTTTTTCAGAAGGAAAGGGCAGTTATTGATGACTCTCAATAAGCAAAAAATGGGTGCTTCCAGAAAAGAAAGAAAACTTAATAACCAGGGCATAGCATCCACAAATTCCCCAATACAGAAGACACCCATTCATGTAGACAGAAGTTTCTGCAGCAGTTCAACCCAACAAAACAGGCAGTATCTTATATTAATTATAAACTATTTGGCCTATTAGCTCAGGATTATTAACAACTAGCTCTTAACATCCTAACCCATAATTCTTATCTATGTTTAAGCCACATAGCTTGGTACCTTTTCTCAGTGCAGCGTTCTCATCTTGCTTCCTCTGTGCTGGGTGGTGACTGCAGACTGAGCCTTTCCTCTTCCCAGAATTCTCCTGTTCTGGTTGCCCCATCTATACTTCCTGGCTGGCTACTCACAATCAGCATTTTATTAAACCAATATGAATGACAAATTTTTACAGGGTACAAGAGCATTCTCCCACAGCACACGCACATGTATATGACATTTGCGGGGGGCTCAATAGCCATGCAAGAATTATTGGAGGGAAAGTTATAGAGAACGTAAAAGTTTCATTGAAGTTGTTTTATAATTTACGTGGTGGCACAAATACCATGGAAAGAATTATAATAATGGGTTCTATTGTCTGCCTGAAGAAATATGTTTGACAATTTAGCTCTTCTTTGTGTCCATTCCCTGCCAGGGCTGGGGCCCGCTGTCTCGGGGTCAGTGAAGGGAAGGCTGGCTCAGCATAGCATGGTCCTCGGCAGCTGTGGTGTCTGCTCCAACCCCCCAGCCTGCGGGCCATCAGTCCTAGAGGGGAAAGAGGCAGAAGGGGAGGGAAACAGAAAACTCCGTATGCAGCCCATGAACATGGGTGCCTCCAGGAGAGAGACTTCAGGGAATCAGCTCAACTTTATTCCAGAGTGTAAGGAACATATGGGGTTGGGGATCCTGGGGACAAATTCTAATTGCCATTAGGTCGCATGATCCTATCACAAGGCTTAGTGTGTGGCGGTAGGGACGTATAGCTGAGCGGCTAGCACAAGTCTTCTAACAGAGCTCTGTGCCCAGGGTCAAGCTAAAGATGAACCAGGCATCTGGTTTAGAGACAGCGTTTAGATAAGGTTAGTCCTCCAGGCCCAGGGACATTCTCCAGAAAGGGCAGGTGTAGAGTAGGAAGTCTTGCTGAGAAGGAGGGAGTTTTGTTTGGTAGAATTTAGAGAAAGCTGCCAGGCCATGGCTGCCTTCAGTCTCTACCAGCCAGCAAAAATCCTCTAACAGGCAACAGCTGGCTCTGGATGTTACTATGACCCTCGTGGCAGCATGGCCCTTGGGTACCAGCATGTTCTCCAGTGGCTCACCAGACCCTGGGCATCTGTGGAGCTCTTGGTGGTAATAGGAGCCACAGACACCACCCCAGGCTCCACAACTGCAGGGCCATGGACCAGATGTGGTCCCAGATAGCGGCCTGTGCCCAGATAGCTCCATGGCCCCAGGTGGCAGCACCCAGATCAGTACGGCCTCAGCAGTGGCGTGGTCCTCAGACACCAGCGTGCTCTCAGGTGGCTGATCAGACCGCAGCCATTGTTCTCGTCCTTGTGAAACAGATTCATGCTACATTACCTAACCATGGACTTCTGTTTGGCTGGCCCTTCTCTTTGTTGGAGTTCTCTACTCTGTCTTAGTCTGCTGCTGGAGGCTGAGACATGGATGTATCACCTTCCTCTTTCCCAGAACTTTGGGCAGTGCCGTATGATGTTTCTTAGATTGTTTCCAACTCATTTAATAAATATAAAGTAGGTTTTCACTGTTGTTTTAATTGGCATTGCTTCAATAAATAAAATACTTTAATGTTCATTTTTCTTTCACGTTTCTTTAGTTTTCTTGCTCTTGTGCATATCTGTGCTCTTTTGGGATTTTTTTTCTCCATTTTCTGTTTCTGCATCAGAGTTTTTATACCCTCTGTGAAGCGCAGAAAAGACCCGATCATCCCTTTTATTTAATAGATATATTCCAAACATGGAAATCAGAGGAAGTCGGCTTTCTCCTTTGAGGACCTCAGACATGGTGTCAGGTCCACTGAGCCCACACTCAGGCCTTTATCAGCCAAACTTTATGTGTGTGTGTGTAGTGTAAGTGTGTGCATACATGTGTGTAAATATTCAGGGATAGATTGGTGATGATAATTTGGGACAGGGTTTCACATAGCCCAGGCTAGCCTTAGACTCACTCTGTAGCCAAGGCTGGCCTTAAACTTGTGCTCCTCCTGCCTCCACCTACCAAGTGCTGGAATTAGGAGCATAAATCACCATGTCTGGCCTTATATATATAGTTAATAATAATAATACAATGATATGAATTTTGATCCAATTTCCTTTAATTTATAATAATATTAATATTTGCTAAATATCATTCCACCTTTTCAAGCTTGTATTGAATTTTGTTTTTATCATATCTTGTTTTTATATATAAATAGGTATTTTAGTACATTGTATTCATATATGTCATATTGCATATCATACTATTTCAATTTATAAGAATAATATCACTATTATTTAGTTATTAATGTATATGTATATGCACACACACAGTTTGATAGATTTAGCTGTCCTTCCTTCCCAGATCATTAATTTTTTATTTTTCAGGTCAGAAAAGGTTTGGATACAGAAATTAAAATTGCTTCCTTTTCCCATTTCTGGCTATCTGAGTCTTGCTTGAAAAACAGACATGTAAAATTAAAATTGTAGTACAGCATGAACCATGAAGTTAAAGCAGACAAGAAACTGTGGCAGCCCAGAGGGGAGAGCAGATTTCTCAGCATGTTCTTGATAGTGCTCAGTTGTAACATTACTTGATATTTTATTCTGTCCACAAAATAACGTGAGAACATGTGAGTGTTTGCATGTAATCTTCTCATTCAGAATAATTGCCAGGGTCTTGTTTTATTTTCCGATAATGTTCTTTAGTTTTCTGTTATGTGAAAAACTATTTGAAAATATAACGATATGCATGCTGTGAATGTTTTTCTGTGAGTCTAAAAGTAACGCTGTATTTAATTTAACTCTTTTCTGAAGCCTTTTGTTGAGGGTTTGGTATGTACAGGGAAGAATGGCGCATACATCCTTTCTATTGAGTTAGGAGTTCAGGTGTTCATTGACAACAATTTTTGGACTTAGTGCACATAGACACAAATATTGAAGTGTCTTTCAGTTAAGTTTTAAATAATGGTCTTTATACTTTGATGATTTGGTTACTGAAACCAGTGATTGGCAAATGAGAAGTTTTTGTGCCAACAGAGTCGTGTTCTCGTGAAGTCTTGATTGAAATTATAGAAAACAATCTGTTGTGTTTTGAAAACCTGCGGCTGATGATGTCCGTCACGTGACTTAGAGTGCCTGTCAGTGCAGCTGTTAATTGGCAGTCAGAGGGGACAAAGGGAGGTAAGTAAGGGTTTGTGTAAGAAGGCTTGCCTACAATAAATAGTCACTGTTTGGAAAATTCTCCTTATAGAGGTTTATAAATCTTGCTTCTTAAAATGTGCAAAAGAGCTTATTATTTCAGTCCCCTAAACTTTGGTTTACTTAAAATCTTCTTTAGTTGCAAATTAGATCAGAAACAAGGAGGACCTCAGTGACGTAAATGAACATTTCCCAGGGGAAGGTTGTCTTTGGACTTTCTCTTGTGTAATTCTTTTTATACACAAGAAGGTGTCTTTTGGCTAGGATCCTGTTATAAGAAAGAAAGGATAGAACTCTCTCTCTCTCTCTCTCTCTCTCTCTCTCTCTCTCTCTCTCTCTCTCTCTGACTAGGATTGTGTTATAAGAAAGAAAGGATAGGACTGTGAGGGGGGGGTGGGAGTATTTTTTTATTCTCCTCTCCTCTCCCATCCTCTCCCCTCCCCTCCCCTCCCTTCCCCACCCCGCCTCTTCTCCTCCTCTCACCTCCCCTTCCTGCCTCCCTCTCTCCCTCCCTCCCTTCTTTTCTTTTTTAAAGGAATGCATTTTGTTTTCTGGGTACACATGGAAATATTTTAATCATGTAAGGTTTTAGTCTTCTGAGAAGAGGGCAGGCTGGGGGTGGAGTCACACTGACTGGGCTTCTCATGTATTCCATACGCTGCATCATTCAGAAATGCTCTGAGATATTGCATTAAAAATACATTCCCTTAATAATGGAAAAGGCCATAGAGAAGAAAGTGTATGCTGTCAAGGAAATAGAGAATTAGACAGAAAATTATAACTGAAAGACAGAAAATAAATACTGTAAGGAATATAAAGTTGTTTCATCTGGATTCATATGTATTTTGACCTTAAATTTTCCAACATTTATGGCATAGATAGATGTCTATGTCTAAGTGCTGTCTTCTGCTTACATATATACAGACCTATAATTATATGTTACTAGATTTTCATATGTGTGTCATTTTTAAAATGCAGGTTGCACTCTTTTCCACTGGACACACCACAGCTGTGTGAATCTCTAATTTCCTGCATACAGACTTTTTATAGGGCATATACATTTAATGTGCTTAACAGTGCAGTGGATGGATTCCTTTAAGGGCTAGTTTACTTGTAGATGATTTGTGTACAGCCTTTTAAATACCTGTGAAGAGCATTGAAAAGTAGAAGGAAAGAAAGAACATGTCTTGCAGGCAAGGTGTAGAAAACTTGCTGAAACTACTGAAAGGCAACACTGGTCTACTGCTATGCTACACTGAACACTCCTGACCACGTATGGCAGGAGCGCTACCCCGAACACGCCTGACCACGTACGGCAGGAGCATGCCTGTTATTGACCCACTTCCCTCTTTTACACTGGGATCAACAAACTATTATTGGTCACCTTTTTACCTAACAGACTTTTTTTGTATATTTTGCTGCTGTGGTGGTGGTGGTTCTACGGGTCAAGCCCAGGGCCTTGTACACGTTAGGCGTGCATTCTCCCAATGAGCTGTCCACAGCCTCTCTCGTATGTTGCTGCATATTGTTTTCCAATACCAAATCCACAACCCAGGTCCTTTGTGGCCCCCATTATATACAAGGTAATGCTGAACCTCAGGACAAACTAGTCTGGGTCACATTCCTGTCAGAGCTGAATTTGGGCTGAAGCCCAGCTCTTGCCCGCCTCTGGAAAAACACTTCTGACTTTTGCTTACGGCACACTTTCCCTTTGTTATTGATTAACCTCGTGGGAGACGTCATCTTCTACTAACGCAGACTGCCATCGTTACCTGGGCCAGGTCGCAGATCGGAAGGACTGAAGCCTGGCCTAGCTGCTGTTGACTGTGCAGCCTTTGAGATGAACCAGATTAAATTTCTTTGGGGTGAAATCAGAGTAGTTGAAGCCCAGTAGAAGCAGAGGACTGTGTCTTTACAGGGAGGACATCATGAGCTCCTCCTGCGCAGGCCTGATTGCTCCTTTGACTCTTGTGGATGGTTGGGAACCGTAAGTGTAGCCAGTGGAGCGCTGTGTCTGTTGAGTACCTACTGCAGCTGAGCTGTTTGGATGCCTTTCCTGCTGTAACTATAAATACCGTGATGTAATTATGGAGCTGATAATATTTATAGAATAATAGAGAAGGCTTTGATTGGTAAAGAGATTGCTATTTTTTCTCACAAATTCAAATTTATTGAATTGTTTACAATTAATGTAATCACAAGTTTTGGATACGTTAATTTTTGTAATGAATTTCAGTTAGGAAGGTTTTGTTTGAGTTAAATAGGGTAAATAGGCTTGCACCGTATTCTTAAATCTATTTCAAATATAAGCCACATTTTACCGTTAGGACTGAAGGCTGTTGGCTAGAGCTCTGATGGCAAATATATTTGTCCTGGTGGTAAATGTAACCCAGACGAGCCACTTAGGCTTATTGTGACCAGTCGTGGCCAGAGGGCTGGTCCAGCAGATGAAGGCACTCACTCCTAAGGTTGAAGATTCCCTAGGATACACATAGTAGAACTTCTGTGAGCCATCCTCTGACTTCCGCAAGCATGCTGCGGATTGTATATGTATACACACACACATGAAATAAATGTAAAAACATAATAAAAAGTCCCTTCCACTTTCTTCTTTGTATTCTACGATCTATAAACTTCCCATATCAGGGACCTCAAAATCAGTATGGTGATCACTTTTAAAGTTAAGGTCGGGCATCAGTTTACAGTTCTCTCTTTTTCCTTCTAATTTGGATATGGGGAAGATTCTTATGGAATAAAATGACATGTTTTATATATTTATAATGAAATCATACCTTTTATTTATAACCAAGATCATCATTTTAATGCGTAATCCTCCGTGACAGTCTGGGGGCGAGAACTCTTGGCAACCCTTCATTATTAGCTGTCTTTGTAAAGACTGCGTAGCAATGACGTCAAGGACAAGGAAGAAATACTCCCTGACATTTTCACACAGGATGGCCTCCCCCTTGGAGTCCTGATAGCAAATATGATTATAATTACTTAGAATGCACTCAAGTAGTTACCAGCCGCAATGTACAAAGTCCCCTGGAAACTTAAAAGCATGTTATTAAAACCGAGGAAGGAAGATGCCTAATACTAAAAAGGAAAAATGTCAGTCTGTGATTAGAGATTTGGAAGTCCCGTCATCAGCAATGCGTGTGCAGAAGCATTTTTTCTGTTTCAAAGCATCTCCCTAGAGCTCCTGTTGGGCTGGGCTTCCTGCCTTTTCTCTTTGTGGGACGAGGCCTTGGTTCTAAATCAGATGCTGTTCAAGAGTTATTGTAGGCTAATGAACTACACCTTCATTTTTTTCTCCTCAAATTCTAGTGCACATATGATGGGCCAGTTTCCATCATTTGTTGATAGTAGATTAGCTCTGATGTGTGCTGGAAGTTTAGCAATGCTGGGCATTGAGGAAGGTCCAGCTTCAAGCATATTGCAACCGTTTGAATTTTTCTGCTTACAAGTCAAAGTTATCAGCTTCGGTGGGAGCATCAATACCCCCCTCCCCCGCCCTCCTCTTGAGATGCTCAGAGCCTTCTATGTCTACTGTTTGATGTGATCCCTTTTGCAAAGCCACTTAGGCATTCTCTGGTGTCTTCCTAGTCCATGCTGAGAAAGATGGCGGCGTTCACCCGACAAGAATGGGGTGTACTGCTGGACCTGCTCCTCTCCCGAATGCCACCATGCTCGTGTGCCCAGCAAACATTCGTCAATGCTGGCCAGTGCTGACTGTGCAATGTGCACAAGGCAGCTGAGTTCCACAAGGACTGAGCATGCAGCAGAGCTGGATAGATGCAGATAATGTGTAAAGCAATAGCATTAGAGGCTGAAAGGATGGCTTTGTGGTTTAAGAGCACTTGCTCCTATTACAGAGACTCTGGCTCGCAGCATATAACCCAACAGATTGTGTTGGCTCCTAACCACCTGGGAGTCCAGTTACAGAAAATCCAGTGCCCTTCTCTGGCCTCTGTAGGTACCAGGTGTGCACATGGTACACACATAGGCATGCAGGCAAAACACTCACACACATAAAATACATCCTTATAAAAAGAGTACTTGCGCTCTCGATTCTAAAGAAGCATACATTGAGTTACGGCCATCAAGTACAGCCCTGGTGATTACTTCTGTTACGGTGAATACACAGTATTGTGAGAGCGGCCAATGGGGCAAGAACGAGAAGCACCTCCGAGAGAGTGAGCATCCGGTTCACAAAGAAGAGTCGGCTAGGGATGCTGGGACAGAAGACTGTGGCTTCTGGGCAAGGAGCAGGGGTGGGAGGATCTCTGGGACGGAATGACCAAAGCTGTGCATCGGGCATAGCAGATCATTGCTGTAGCTCTGTTTCTTTAAACAGAAGTCCTATAGTGCCTAGAACGTGCGTGCCTTTGTGTGTTTTCAGTTCTCAGCATCCTTCGTGTGGCTGCTGAAGTGTTGTATCGCATCCCAACCCGAGGGTGAGGATTTTATCAAGTGGTGGTTAAAAAAAAAAAAAAAGCATGTTAGAGACGTCAGTTCGAGGAAACAAGGCTTCTTATTCATCATCTTTATGCTTATGACACAGTTCTGGAGTGTTCCAATAAACCTCAGTAAAGATTCTTGGGCCCTCCCTTATATATTGTTATTGCAATTTTTGATGAAATAAAATTTGAAATTGATTCTTAACCTTGTTGTGAGAGAGTGCAGCCCGTTAGAGCCTAGACTCTGCATATAGACAGGGCCTTGGAGCCCCACAACACTCTTCATTGTTTTACCCACAGCATCTGTAAAATGGGCAAGTAGCTGTGCTTGCCTCCTGGCCTGGGGACGTAATTTCTTGTTGTCTCTTTTCTTGATTGTGTCATGATGCAGAGAGGATCCATTTTTCCTGTGTCCTTCCCTGAGGATCCTGAAATTGGCAGAGAAGACACATGGTTTAAAATCTAGGTTTCCAGGCTGCTGTGTCTGATTGCAGGCCTTTCTGTGTGGCCGTAGACCAGAGCAAAGTGTCAGATAAACGTCTTCCTAACCGAAGGTGGTTTTCATTTATTAATGTAAATGCCCTATGCCTTGGACGCGTGAGTCCTAAAAATAAGCTCCCACGGCTAAAAATAGATCGCTGGAGTTCTGTGCTGTGGCTTAATCAGAAGCAGCTGCAGGCTGTCTAGAAAATGCACGTTCTACGAGCCAGCTGGCTTTTGCCCTTTTTGCTTTAGACAGCATGTAATTTGGATAACTGCAGCTACAGTAATACATTTTGCCAGTCACACTGTTTGATAAACATATTGTTGAGAACAGCCACTTCCAATTAAAACCTCAGTAAAATGTTAATTTATTTTGCTATTAGCTCCCTGCCGAGTAACACCAAAAAGAACTTTTCCAGGTTCAGAGGCCTCCGTGCACAGGTCAGAGTACTGTTCAAAAGTCATTGTGTCCTGATGGCCAAGGGTTTAAGATTGGCACTTAAGTAAGAACGCGGCGTGTTCCTCAACAGCACCTCCCGTGTTCTCCTTAAAACCTAGTTATACTTGCTGGGCTGTGATGCACTAGGATTTTCCATATTTAGTGTATGTTTGCTTAACTTTTTGGTTAATTACAGTCTTCTATACAGATGTAATTACTATAAATAATGAGGACGCTGTTGCCTCACTGATTGTTCATAGCCCAGTTTTGATACGGTCCTCCTGGGTTTTACATACACGACGGGGCTCCTTGAGAATGGGCAGTCACGGGTTGCCTGATGCAGCTGGGGCTGATTTCCAGTAGCCGAGGGCTGAACACAGACACTGGCTAAATTTTAATTCTGCGCAGCTCTCCCTCTGTTTAGATAAAGCTACAGCTAAACATTGCTGCTCTTCACACTGTAAGAGCTCAACTCAAACACAGCCTCATTTTAAGAGCTCTGAGAGCAGCAGGCTTGCACGGGGGAGCGCCACTTCATAGGCAAGCGCTGGAGGCTCCAGTCTCCCCACGCAGGCATGGAAGCATTGTGTACTTTCCTTCCTGAGACATCGGCCAGGCAGTGGGTAACAGATCGCTGAGTACCTCTGAAGGGCCTCTTGCGTAATAATTTCTATAGAGTCCCAGGGCTTCCAGCATTGTGAGTTTAGCAAGCGCCCAGCAGTTGTTTTCCTTACCCATTGTAAAGAAGAAAGGGAATTCGTCTATAGAATCAGTGAGGTTAGAGCCGGTACACCACTGTAATAATAGCTATGGGCTCATTGCTGTTACGTAGGACCGGGAACTGTGATAATCACTCCGTTCCATAGTCCAGCAGACCCACAAGAGAATAACAGTTCTATAAAGTAGATGTTTTATCTTGTTTTACAGATGAGGACTTCGTGGCTTTGGACTGTAATTATTCAACATCATACAGAAAGCGTCAGCCAGAATCCAAAGTCACTGTTTTATTAACAGTCTCGCGGACTCGTGATTCTTAATTGCATCCCTGATGCTATGACAGTTGGCATCTGCCGTAAGCAGAACTCTTTACACAGGGAAATATGTGCCTCTGTCTAGCCTCATGGCCCTTAAGGAATGCATGGTGTGGCTTCTTATAATTTATTTTCAGCCCAGGTTGATAGGTGAGAGGGTCAGGATGCGTCTCACTCAAATTCCTTAGTCATGTTGGGAACTGATGCGTTTTGAAACTCCATCAGAGGGAAATGTCATGTTCTGTGCTTCCCCGATACGGAATCAGTTATCACAGAGATGGGCCGCACTTGGAGAAATGGTGTGCACTCTGCGATGGCCATAGTTTAATCCTTTATGTACAGCACTCATAAAAACATTCACTGACGACGGTGGCAACTCATCCCTGCCCATTGTGTCGCAGGAGGGAGGAAGTCACGCAGATTCTCAAAGCCAGGCATGTTTTATGATGCTGTCCACCCAGAGCAAGCCGACCGGAAAGGGCGTTCTTATTTGTCATCATTTTGGAAGAGTCTAGTGTTAATACTGCATTTATAGTTAAAACTCTAAGATGCTATTTCTGAAAGATAATTGGAAAGGTTAGATTTGTAGTATAGTTTGCCAGTGGTGTTATCGGTTAACAAGATTAACAAAGAGTTGATATTATCAGTTACTTTTGAAAAGTAAAGGACTGGAAAGGACACATATCTACTAATACATGTGTTATTTTGTTTGACTCCATTCTATTGTATACAATTTAAACAATAACTTAGCCTGTTCTTAATAATTCACAAGTTTCCTCCATTTAAATTTACATTTGAATAGGAAATCTAATACCTGTTTTGGTCAATTTAAAAATAAAACTTAATTTGAGATAAACTAAATTATAGATGCCTTAGAAAGAGCCTTAGTCTTTTTTATGTGCAGGGATTTAGGTGAGATTGAGCCAAAAAGGCTTATATAATCTCTCTCTTTCCACACTGGCACACACGCACGCACACACACACACACACACACACGCATGCACACACACATACACACACAAACACACACACGCACACACACACACATTCATGTGATTTCCTACTAATGGCTGAATCCTGCATTGAGGGAGAAAACGATATGCAAAGAGTGATCCGTGTTAACCTTTGTCTGCGTTTGCTAACGAGAGAAGCCTTGTTCCTTCCCATGTCATGAAGGTTTCCTGGCTTTACCATCAATGCTTTGATCAGATCATACGTACGTATGTGCACAGCATCTAAAGGGGGGACACTGTCTTTATCCTCAGAGAACTCCAGGCATGCAGCAACAAAACAGGCTCAGGCCTGATGTGACTTAAGGTGTGGTCCCCGAACAATGTAGTTTTTGAAAGTTAGTGATTGCGTGGAAAATACAGTAGATTAAGGAAAGGCTTTTTATTCTTTTGATCCCTTGGGAAACTCTCTGACTTTGGCCTTTTGAAGCAGAGATGGGTGTTTTGCTGAAAATGACTCTTCTGTGCCTTTGGGTCCTCTTGCATATTACAAGCTGTTTTTTTCCTAATCATACAAATACACATTTAGACAACTTCGAAAACATTTTCTCTTTCTTTCTTTTTTTTTTTGGTTTTTCGAGACAGGGTTCTCTGTAGCTTTGGTGCCTGTACTGGAACTAGCTCTTGCATGCCTTTAATCTCAGCACTCGGGAGGCAGAGGCAGGCGGATCTCTGTGAGTTCGAGGCCAGCCTGGTCTACATTTTCTATTTCTTAAAAAGAGAGAAGCAGTCAGAAAGTTACTCTGCAGAGGCGTGCCCTCACCCTGATGCCCCTGAAGGCCTTCCTACCCCTCTGTTTCTCATCAGAACCATAATTCTATCGCGAGATGTAGGCTGGTGCTACCCTGGAGGGTTGTGTAGGGTAAGAGTTCCATGTGCGTGCTTGGCTTGCTGGCTTGGTTGTTGATTGGAGACTCAGTTCCTCGCTGGCCGTAGTTGGAAGCCTCAGTTCTTTGCTCGACAGGCCTTTCATTGCTTCCTTCTTTCAGAGTGAGTAATGCAGGAGAGCGAGGCAGAAGCTGATCAGAAGTGATGGTGCTACATCGCACTGGAGAGGATGGCACAGAGGCGTCAGGAAGAGATGCTGATGGTTGTCGGCTCTTCTGAAGACCAGCCACTGCACGTACACATGACAAATGTCCACGCACAGTGGCTCAGGCCTGTCCCTTTGCCACTTTCCTGAGAGCAGATCCCAAATACTTTCCATGTTCTAAAATAGTGCTTTTATGTGTTTCCTTGGAATGTAGTTTGTGGGCATGGCAATTTATTAGGCCAATCTATTAATGTTGTTTTATAATTAGATTCTTTCAAGTACTTGACTATTATAAATTGTGGATTATAGTCTTTTGCCCATAATTTTTTTTCTAGTACTTGTACTGTTTACCTAAGATAAATTCCTAGAATTGCTATTAGGTCAAGGTATATAAACATTTTAAGACTTTATACACATGCTGCCAAAATATTTACCACAAAACTATACCAAATTTATGTACTCCATTGGCCTGACAAGACAGTGCTATACTTCATACATACTGGCCAGTTCTAGCAGTACTAGGTGCAATATACTTTTTTTAAAAAAAGATCATGACAGAGAATATAGCATCTGATTGTGGTTTAATAAGAGGAATTATTTTAAGAGTGTTGCCTCTAACTCTCTTGATTTTTAGAGTCCTCATTAATTTTGTAGGTAGATTTAGTTCTCCTTAAAGAGTTACGTTGTTCTCGCTGAAACCATCTTCCCCAGGAATCTTCTACACAACAGGGATTCTTTGTAGTAAAAAGAAAAAAAATCCAAAACTTAAATGCTCTCAAAATACTGGGCAGATTGCTGAGATGACCACTGAAGTAAATTTCCATTACTTAGATTTTACTGCTCTAAGTCATTTGCAAGAATAATAGGTTAAAAGGGAGAAGAAGATTCCCTTTAAAAACTCCTGTTTCCAGTCATCTGCCAATATTTAGTAAGGGCTGAAGAATATTTGTCAAGGCCCAGAGTATTTTTGAGAGTTGCTTATACAAAGAAAATAAAAGGTGCTTCCTTCCTTAGTGCCCTTTGTGATGGGGTGGCTTCGGCTTGAGGGTGGGTTCACTCTGTGCTTTGGGGGCACAAGCCTCAGTCGGTCACCTTCTGTCATTGCTAACACTCTTGCTAAGAAAGCATGGCTTTGATTTTAGAGATGACCCCCCCTGTCTGATGACCTAAGAGTCTGAAGGCCATTATTTGACAGTCAGTCCCAACATTTTTCTTTAAAACCTGACCCTTCTAATCCGTTTTCTTACCTATAAAATTGAATTTTAAAATGTTCATTTATTCAGACTTGCACGTTTGGCGAGAACACAACAATGCTCGCCCTCTCTTTCTAGCTAGGGAAGTGAGTCTCCCTTGGAGGACCCAACCTGATCCCCTGTGAGAGATTTGAAATCTTGTCAGGGAGCCGTTCCTCTTCTCAGAGGAAGTGAGATTCCTTGCTAAGGTCGGTGATGATCTCTCGTGTTTAAATATAATTAGAGCTTGCTTTCGTAAAACTGTTAAAAGTCACGCTGAATGCAAAACCCCCAATTTCCAGAGCATTTGAATCCTCTTTGTTGAAGAGGGTGTTTTGTTTTGTTTCCGTTACATGATCAAGTAATGTAAAACTTCATATAGTTATAGTTTCTGATAGAAATAAGTTAGTATGCCATTAAAGAGATGATCCTTCTTTCTTTTTAAAAAAGGCTTACATGGTATGGGTTCTTCTTAGTTTCTAAAGCTAAAAAAAATGTTCAAAAGTTGAATTAAAGTGGCCCCGTTCCCATGATTAAAATTTCAATAAATGCCCTTCCTGATATGGCTGATAATTCTCGGTTTCAAGTACTAATGGGGATGTTACTTACAGGTTAACTATGAATTGAGAAACATGCCTGTGAATTCCTTTGTACGTGGCTCTTTTAATTATAGTTCTTTGAAAAGGGAAGTTAACTCTTGAGCCCATTAATCCTTGACAAGGACTTTATTTAACAGTAAGCAGAGTGTTGTTGAGAAGGCAGGTAGCTGTTAGTGTCGTGTGAGCACCTGAAGCTGGAAGATCGTTATTAGAAGTTTCCTCATCTTTTCTTTATCTTAAAATGAAAAATCTTCCTTTCTTCTTAAATTTAAATGTGCTCTGATAAGGCTAAAAGGCATAAGTGTCCTATAGTTCCCCCAACCACACGACACGGTAGGTGCAGAGATAGCTAATACATTACATACACATATACACACACACACACACACACACCACTCACATAGACATACACACACAGAGATGTTCTCCTAGGATATTTGCAAATAAGCCTTTATTCCATCATTTTAGATGTAAACTTATAAATGTGGTTTATTATTTTATGTGGACTGCTGCTTGCATTTTAAAATTTTTTGTTTTTATTTTTATATGTTTTTCTATCCCAACTACAGTTTCTTCTGGCTTCTCTCCTCCAAGGACCCCCTCCCCCATTCACTTCTTCTTTTGTTTCTCTTCAGAAAAGTGCAGGACTCTCCTGGATATCAGCCAGCCATGGCATAGCAAGTTGCAGGGAGACTAGGCACCTCCTCTTCGAATAAGGCTGGATGAGGTAGCCAGTTGGGAGCAGAGGGCCCCAAAGTAGGTAACAGAGTCAGAGACAGGCCCTGCTCCACTCCCACTTCTGGGATCCCACAGCTCTCACATGGATGAGAGGGTCTAGGTCAGTCCCATGCAGGCTCCCTGGTTGTCATTTCTACCTCCGTGTAACTATATGAGTCCACGTTAGCAGGTTTTGTGGTTGTCTTTGGGGTGTCCTACCCGCTCCTCCTCCACAGGATTCTCTGAGCTCTGTCTAATTTGGCTTTTATTAGGGGTCTGTTACCGGTCAGCCGTTCCCAAGTAACCACAGATTGCTTGTTGACGTGTTTTGCTATTTCAAGGGGATACCTCTTTATACGTGCTGCGTTTTCTCTCCTTCTTCATGCTGGGTTTGTACAGATAGAGTTGTTAAGGGAACGGCAATGGTTATTTTAAATTTCCACATACCTTTATAAATATAAACTGTTCTCTAGAAGATTTTACAATTTTAAAATTTATTCCCTTATCACTATCGCATGAGAAAGTTTTTCCATAGATAAGAAAGAAGAGATCAGCACCCTCCAGCACCCTCCCACCCGCCACACAAACATTATACTCACGGTCCCCTACCCAAGCAACCTAACATGCACCCACTCTCCACACAGACACCACACACACAGCCCCTGCTCACCCAAGCAAGCATGCTCCCATTCTCCACATACATCACACACATAAATCCTGCTCACCCAAACATGCTCCCACCGTCCACATACATCACACACAAACCCTGCTCACCCAAACAAACATGTTCCCACTCTCAACACATCTAAAACTGAAAATAGAAATGCATTTCTTTAATTATCACTGTTGAAAATATCCTAGGTTTGTAATTTTCATGACAGTTGCCAGGCTTTCCTAATTGCTGTTTCCCCATTAATTTCAGCACCGTTAAGCATATAATTTACCATATACTTGTGTCTTACCTACCTGTGATACTCACACGAACCGCACAGACCCCTGAATCTTCCCGCTCACACTGATCTTTGTTAGGGCTTCCACGTTTACTCGCAGAATCAAGAGTCGGCTATCCCCACAACTTTAAGACTATTGATACAAGCAGCACATTTTGTACCCTTTCCACTTCTTTGTTTTAAAAAATATCTTAGTCATTTGTTGACAGGAAGTCCACTTGCCTCGTTATCATCTGACATTAATTAATGGTTGTCTAAAAGTCTTTAAATTTGGCTAATGAAGCACACGAGGGGTTGGGAAGGGAAGGTGACCACACTTCGTTGGTGTCTATTATTCTCATCTTCAATTTTAAAAGTTTTTAATGAGCATAAAAGAACACATGTAAATATTCTACATACGTGTTAATGAATTCTATGAGATTATCGTTTTCTGTTTAAACATACTTTTTAAAAAAGGATTAATGCAGTCTTTAAAATGACTTTATGTTTCATATCAAGCACAAGTTCACTCTTTCATAGTATGAATAAAATTGAAATTCTAAAAGAAAATGTAAGTCCTATGTTAAAAAAAAAAAAACTGCTAGGGATTTTCTTGCCCCTAGTAGCTAAGTGAGGTCTAGCCACAACTTAATGTTTGGTGACTAAATTTTATTTAATAACTCATGTATGTGAATGAAACACAGCAAAAATCAGAGGAGTTGTCTCTAGACTTAAAGGAATAGCAATCATTCTTTGTCAGTAATTCTACTGTGTAAAGCATGTTGAAGGATTATATATCTAGTGTATCCTTTTATATTTTTGACATAAAAATATTGCAAAAATAATTTTAAGTGAGGACCTGAGTTGCACAAGACAGAAAAATATGAACAATAAGCAGAAGTCTTTGGGGAGGTATTTTTAAGCAGGAGGTTTTGCAAGCTCCAAATTTAGCTTTATAAAAAGGGGTAGTGCAAGCGTGTAGTGTGTGGTGGCTCCAGCCACCGGGCTGTAACTTCTCTCTTCACCTATATAAGGAACAATAAAGCTTCAGAAACCCCCCACTTCTCCTTACTCACTTCCAGTCAGGTACTGAAGCACCCCAATGTCCCATAAAGAAACCAAAATGGACGTCTAAAATGGCCTGCTGGAGGCCAGTCAACATCTTCTTTGTGTGCTGAGTAGGTTAAAGGAAAAGCAGGGGTTTTTGCCTTCTATTTTGTTCTGGTTTTGTTTTTGTTTATGCCAAGGACATTTGTGTTGGTGAAGTTTACACCTTCCAGCTTCCTATGCTGTTGGCTGCTGTTGTTGTTGTAATTCAGTGTCCTTCGTGTTGACCTTGAATCTAGTCTCCACCACCCTCTCTGTCCCTTCAGGTTACCTTTGGCGCCTTCCATTGTTAATTTCCCACTTCTTTAGTAAACTCTGTACTCACTTCTAATTCTGCAGACGTTGGTCATACTTTGCACAGAAAGCCCCTTCCCCCTCCTCTTGATGATCGGAGACGGTGCAGTAGTGAGAGGACACCGCTAAGGAATCACCACACGTGGCGTGTGGTCCTCCAACCCTAAAGCCCTCTCACCGCCTGCACAGGCAGCAGGTTTGTACGTCGTCTGGCTATAGTCTCAACTGTGAGGTAGAACGGACATGACCAGATGAATAGCGACGGCTTCTCAGAGTTGGCAGTGGCTCACATTCCCGTGAACAGTGATTGGAAAGACGGAAAGGGTCTCACAGATCATTCCTTCTACCTACAGCACAGGGGGACGCTCATCTCCAGGGACGAGGACCTGTCAGGGGGGTGCACAGGAGCAAGTTGACGGGAAGGGCAGTGTAACACGACACGAGGGTATATCTGTGACGTTTGCCTTGAAGGGAAAATAAATAAGAGGTAAAGAATGTGGATTTGTATCAAGCCAGGACACCTATAAATTTAATTGGATTTTTGTCTTCTGATGGAAGCTGTAAATAATTCGAGTATTGTGTGTGTGTGTTCTGATGAGTGCGGTTATTTAATAAATTTACTTACAGAATTTTCAAAGAACATAATAAGTTTACTGCCTCTGTTTACTGAGTGCGACTGCTTGTATTGTACATGAATTCTGGCTTGTGGGGAAAATATTAGACTTTCTGTTGGGTGTGACACATACCTTAGAGGAACAATTCAAAGGAGAAAAATACTCTCTTGTCCCATGGTTTCTCAGGTCTCAGCCCATGTTGGGTCAGCCATATCTTTTCTTGGTCACAGTGGGGCTGATGTTCCCACGAGTGATCCAGGGAGCAGAGGTTCACAGATATAGTGGTCAAGGGAGAGCTCTGGGGAAAGAGAGTGAGAGGGCTGAGGAAGAATGAGGTAGATGTTTGTCAGGCATGACCCAGTATCTACTTCCTCCAACCAAGCCCACCTCCTAATAATGTCATTGTATAAATCCTGAGATCAGACGGGGCCCTCAGGTCCAGTTACTCGTCAAAAGTCTATGCTGTGTACTAACCCTGCAATACATGAACCTTCCGGGACTATTTCAGACTCAAACAATAACAAGAACAATGGGAAGGTCAGGTTCGTTTGTAGGATGTTTTCCTATTAAAAATAAACTGGTTACAGCTGTGTAATCACATCTAACGACACACCCCAGCCAACCCTCCTCAGCTGCTGCTACCAGGCAACCATCTAAAGGTTGCAGGTTTAGAAAGATAATTTGTTATCAAGAACCTTCCAAGGTGTGAGTAAGAGCTTGGGACCAGACCTCACAGAACTCTTCCAAACTGAGATGAGAAAGTTTTCTGCAAAAACATCTCTTGCTGCTGAGCCGAAGGTCCTAAAACATCAGCTAACAATGCAGCTTGCTGCCTGCTCACGGTTTCCATTTATTAAAAATTTATCGTACTATTTTGTACTCTTTGTGTAATATTATAACATTTGAAGAATTTCCCCCAACAGTTTGAGAAATTTTGCGTGTGTTCTTGATTTGAAGCAGTAACCTGTGAATGCTTCCCGGATGATTATACACTCTGAGCATCAGCGTCTCTTCTGCTAAGCCATGGTGCTAATACATTTTTTTATTCATTTCCCCCTGTGCTAAAATAGTTATGTTTAAGCTTAGTGACAATCTTCTAGGGTATGTATGTGCTCAATAGATTTATTTGCACTTCTATTCAGAGGAAATTAAAGTGCACCTTTCGGGAAACAGCATCAGAGGGATTTGGTTTCTTTCATTGAAAATCCCTCGCCGTTGTGCTTTTTAAATAGTGGAAATGTGAACATGCAGTGGCAAAGTATTACAGACACTGGCTAGCACACTGCAGTCACGGACACTCTCCAGCAGCCTCTGTGCGGTAGAAAGTGGATCTGGCTTTTCTAACAGCGCGCGGCTGTGCTGGCCTGTCCTTCTTAATGGGAGAAGTTAACAATGTGTGTGAAGTTCACAAGGCATATGTCAGGATGCACATTTTCTGAACTATAAGTTTCATAACAAGAAGAACCCTAGTTTAGAATAAGGGACACGAAATTAGTGAGAAGGTCTTGGAAGGAGCCACGGCAGGTACAGGGTTTTGTACTTACCATTGTAGATTTGCAGGTCACCTGTCTGTAGCCTTCACTTGGAAACTTACATCTTTAAAGTTTGAACCCATAGTATATCTTGCTGTACTTTATATTTCTGTACATTCACAGTGCATGTATGTGCATATATCACACAAATATATGCATGTACGTATAAATTTAAACTCAGGTTCTTAGTTTGCATGGCACATATGTTTACCCACTGAACCATATCTACCACCCACGAATCTACTTATATTAACATGACTTTAAATGCAGCACTGTTGGGAGCAGTGAACCCCCAGATTCTGAATTTCTTGTAAACAACTTGTTTTCCTCTGCTCTGAGACAGCCTGCAGCTGCTCTGAACATGAGACCCTCAGGAGTTCCTGATGGAAGGAGAGTGGTTTCTGGTGGGTTTGACTGGGACGTGGTTATCAGTTAAGAATCCCTATATAAGTGGCTCTGGTACACAATAAAGGGGGCATTCTTGGGGTGTTCCTGTTTTAAGGATGACCCGTGTGTCTCTCTGTCTGTGTGTCTTTGTGTGTTTTAATCTCCAACCCCTTGCCGGTTCACGAACTCTACGACAGTGCATAGAGCGCGGGTGGGCGTGATGTTTTCTTTGTTTGGAATTCCCATATCTATTATAGGTGGCATAGTAGTGACAGCGAGTCTCCCAGCTTTCTACTTGATTCCAAGATAAAGAGAAGTTGAGACATCCAGCCCATGGCTCTTTTCCTTGTGCCTTGCGCCATAATTGGAAAACTGTAGTGGCTATGATAGAATGGAGAGATTCCGGGCATCTAATTCTCTTCCAGAAAGTCCTGTCTGCAGCCTCAATTCTGTTCATGTTGTTGCTGATAGAAGTTCCTCACATTCTTCTGTGCAGGGAGGCTTCATTCCTCATGCAAAACCACCTGCCAGGTCTGTTTGATTTGCTGAGTGAGTACGGAGAAAATGTCTCCCAACTATATCCAAATCTTGAAAACAAAACAAAACAGGCCAGCAGTTCATCTTGATAGGGAATTAGGAAGACATAATTGTAATAGTTCTAAGTTAAAATTTACATAAAATGCCATCTGTGAAGACTACTTGTTTGTGAATACCTTTGAAGATAATACAATTCAGATGAAAAATGATTTTTTAAAGAAAGGCATCATTTAGAGGGGCTGTTCAGTGTGAGCAAGTCAGACTTTATCTGAGTAACGGGTTTGAAGCCAGAAGCATGTTTAAAGATTTCACAGGTAAGCAGTATGACTGTCTAAAAGCCATCAAAATGAATATGTTGTTTCCGAGCAGGGTGCCACAATAAACAGGGTGAAAGAATGATGTTTCCTCTTCTCTCGAAATAATCTGTTTTCACTTTAGTTTAGTGTTTGCAGGATTTAGGGCTGATGCGAGTGGGGATGAAACCCGCATCATCTGCATAATGACGGTGAATTAGCTGCTCGGGCAAACATAGACGGAAGGTCTGAAAATGTTGTACTACCAAGGAGAAATACCAGAACCAAGGAATTAGGGGCTGATCCAAGAGCTAGCTGCATAGACGACATCAAGTAGTGCCAGTGTTAAATGAACTGTGAGAACGTGTTTAAAGAGAATCAGGTGGTTACTATTAGTGTTTAAATCAGCTTTTATTAGGAAGCTGTCATTGTGGGGCTGCCCTTGCGGTGGTGAGGAGGCAGACACAAGCAGAGGTATATTAGTTCCCTAAGAACATATTTTTATATGACGGCAATGTTGATTGATGCCATCAGCAGCTAATATTTATAAAGTGTCCAGATGTTGCCTGAGCATCGTTCATGTTATAATTTACTTAAGTTTCATTGAAAATCTCTAGTGAAGTAAGCAAACAAATGAACTGCTATCAGAACTTTACAAGGAAGAAAGGAAGACACAGAAAATGAGGGCAGAATTACTTCCTCGGTGCCTTCTACCTACCAAATGGTAGACTTTGGTTAAACCCAACCAATCCCAGCACACGACTTGTGTTAAGGTCATTAAAACAGTTTGAAAACATGTTTAGACATGTTCTTGACAACATTAAATAGAAGGGAGTCTTTTTCCCATGTAACTATTATAACTGTCTGTTTACTGAATTTGTAACGTTTGAAGACAAGCATACCCTCGATACTCTTATGTAACAGCCTTGTTGATGGTGCTAAGAAGAACTGTTAGTCACTAAGAACTAGCAGTAATTTCAGAGTAGCTGCCACAACATTTAAACAAGTGTGCATCCGTCTGGAACTAGGTGTGTGCTGTCCTGCACAGGACCTGCACAGAGCCACCTTCCCCCAGAGTTACCTTTGAATAGTCTACGAAGCCTGTTGTTGAAGAACTTTGGTGCTTGATGATTTTGTTAGTTCTGGGATCATGAAGAAAGACTCCCCTGATAAATCCTTGATGTCAGCTCCAGAAGAAAGATGGCCCTCTCAAATGGTCCACTGAATTACTTTAATTAAGAAACAGAAGCTATCAGAGTTTAGTCTTGTCCTCAAATGAAGTAATTTCCCTCAGTTTGTGTTTTCTGATAGTTTCTTCTTCTGATAGTTCCTGATTGACTTGGATTTTCTCTGCTATGATAATGGATTTTAATCTTTTGAATTTTAAACCATCTTAAATCTCTTGTGTGAGAAGTAAAATGCGTAGGTGCATAAAATGCTACAATGTTGATTTTAAAAGTCTCTCCTCATAGCTTTATCTCCTGGGTGCAGAAATGGAGATACTCATGAAGTTGAAGCATTCTGAGCATGTAACCATTTGTTAGAGACACTAGAACATCTAGGAAGCAAAAGGAAGGATCCTAGATAACAGTACATTACAGGCATTGCAGATAGTAAGAAAAGTAGCTCAGTCTTAAGCAGAGTATTATGCAATTAAGATTAAAGTGAATGAGGGTTGGAGTTTGGCTGACGTGTAGGAAAGGAGATTCCATTGGGAACAAGCTCAGAGAGAAGGAACCTGCTGGCAGGCAGCCCTTTTCTGGGTGATGTAGTTCTTCCCAGAAGATACAACATCTGTTCCTACATTCCCTGAAGTTTCCAGCATCCCAGAAGAGTTAGGAAGCAGTCTGCTTTATGGAGACTGTGCATTGTGCCTCCCTTCCCAAGACATAAATTGGATTTTTGCTTCAAGCGGGGCAGACATGGGCCACTGTGCAGGGTTTTCTACTGTGTCTTCAATGGAGATAAGCAAGGTAGGCAAAGGGCAGCTGAGTCCCCACCCCAACCCCGTGGAGTTCTGTCTAAAGAGAGGGTGACATTTAAGCAAGTGTTTATATCACCTAAATGTCAGATAGATACACAGGCTTGGTAGACAGCCCAGGCATTTGGAAGTCCTTTAACATGAGAACATCCCTTTGTTATTAGGAATAAAAATGTTTTCATTTGTGGCACTCACAAATTCTTGTAGGTACGAATAAATACTGACTAAAGTAGGCTAGTGAGAGCAGCCATTCTTCCAGGAGGTTTAAACAGGCAGGAGAGCTAGGGCCTCTTGTTTGAGAGTTAAGGGAGAGGGGGTCAAGAGAGGTGGATGCAGGAGGAAACAGAAGCATAGACATTGTTCTGCTTTAGCTTTGGTGAGGTACCTCCTTCAGAGGATTTGCTAAGCCAGCTTTTTTTTTTTTTTTTTTTTTTTGGTTTTTCAAGACAGGGTTTCTCTGTAGGACAGTCTTGACTGCCCCAGAATTTACTCTGTAGACCAGGCTGACCTCAAACTCACAGAGATCCACATGCCTCTGCCTCCCGAGTGCTGAATTAAAGGCGTGTTCCACCACTGCCACTGAAGTACTATTTCATTGTTGAATAAAAACATTGTTTTTAATATAAAATATTATGTTCTATTGTTAAAAATTGGCAGAAACGTGAAATCCTACATGAACACATGAAAATGGACATATTCTGAAAGAGTAGATGCAAAACAAAACCAAGTGAGTTTTCACTGAAGGTGGAGTGGTAGACAATGAGGGTGAAGCGATTAGCACTCAGGGTGAAGCCATTTGTGCATTTGCGGATCATAATTATTAGATGTGACATCCAAGCAAATACAAAACGAGGCTTAGTTCACACATGTATAGGCTTGTGCACACATGTATAGGCTTAGTGCACACATGTATAAGCTTAGTGCACACATGTATAGGCTTGTGCACACATGTATAGGCTTAGTGCACACATGTATAGGCTTAGTGCACACATGTATAAGCTTAGTGCACATTTGTATAAACTTGTGCACACATTTATAGGCTTATTGCGCACATGTATAGGATTGTGCACATATGTATAAGCTTAGTGCACACATGTATAGGCTTGTGCACACATGTATAGGCTTAGTGCACACATCTATAGGCTTAGTGCACACATGTATAGGCTTGTGCACACATCTATAGGCTTAGTGCACACATGTATAGGCTTAGTGCACACATCTGTATTGGAAGTGCTAGTAATGTTCTAGGTGGAATCCTGCACTCAAGTGTCTGTTGTAGTCAGGATAGTTTTCTTTTATCCACCCTTGTGCTGAGTGCTTACTGTGCACCAGCTGTATACCTGGAAAATTCAAACCTCAGCGCCTAGTGCTCCAATAGCGTTGGAGCCTGGATAACTAGGCTCTTCATTGCTTTCGTCCTCTTGATATTCTAGTCCCTAGTTCTTCCTCACAAAGGTTCAGCAACTATCGCAAACTTCCATGTCTTACAAACCCACAGCCATCTTCTTATGCCCCTGGTTAGTAGGGCTACATGTAACCCTGGTTGTGTCTAACGGTTTCCTCCCTTGCTTCTCCTGCATGTCACATCTCTCTCTTATCTCAGTTATTTCTATCTGTGTCTTTGTTCCCCCACTAGACTCTGAGGTCCCTGGAGGCATGACTTCTATTTAATTTTTGTATCTCTCTTCCTTGTGTTATTAGAAAAATACTTTTCTTGTGATTTTTCTGTGCTTCTCAAAAGTAGATTATATCAAAGAACACTTGATTGAAATAACAGGCTTTTTGCTCAGAGACGTATGTCATTGACTCCATTGGTCACAAAGCTATGTTTAGCTACTGTTAGTATTATTAATTCATATTTTGTTCATAGTGAGAAATCTAATGCCTGCTGTCAAATGCCCTTTCCAGTCCTCTTCCATGCAAACATAATTTCCAGAAGTGTATTCTCATAATAGTTACATACTTGAAACTCTTCTTTTAGATACGTATGAGGGAAAGTAAAGTGATACACCATCCTAGAAGTATAAAGCTTGAAATCTTGATGCTCTCAAGCCTTTTATTCTGAGAGAAGTGTGTCAGGCGGTTTCTTAAAAACATTCAGAGAGTCTGAGCTTTCAAACATGTCTGTAGTTGTGTCATAGATGGGGCCAGGGACACCAAGGGGTCACCCAGCATGAGCTTTCCCTCCAGTGAGACAGCAGTAGTTCATAATTTGAAATGAACTTCTAATTACTTTAATGGGATTATTCTGCTCCTTGGCATATCAAGCAATTTGTTTTACACCTTTTCTCATTATTTTTCATTTTTGAAGACTTAAATAGAAGAGACATGACAGAATAGGACTCCTGTTTCATCTCTTGGACCATTAATTATGCCTTGGCAATTTCTGTACTGATGAGAACCCAAGAGAAATGAGTCTTGTCAGGTCGAACTTCATTTAACGGATTTCATTCTTTATCCTTCAAACAAGTTTTCTTAGAAAACCATTAATCACAAAACCGTGGATTAAAATAGTGGCAATAATGGAAATATAACCAACAACAAATTGTTCATGGTTGGCTTCTCCATCGACCTGACAGCTAATTTATAAAACAAGTTATTTTTATGCAGAAGGACTTTTCTGGCTACAGTCCAATTGCTTTAGCCAAAGTGCTCAGCATCAATCCATAGCCTGTTGGAGAACAAGCTGACACAGACCTCCATTCCTCTCTCGAGAGCCCCCTTCCTTGCCTCTTTTCTTTTTTTTTTTTGCAAGATTTCACTGAATACTTGTTCCAAGTTACTGCAAGAACGTGCCCTTCAAATGATTACGAAGTTTGCTCATGTAAAAGGCTATGGAATCTATTGTATGTTCTCTACTTAGTGCTCAGATTGGAAAGCTCTCAGCTTGTATGGCCAAAAAATAAATACAACTTAAAAAGAGGCAAAGGTTTTCATCTCCTATCCTGATTGTCATCACTTTCATTCACACATCTATATCCCAAACTTTGGCATCAATACCTACAGATTTCTTTCATAATTTGTAAGCATTCATCTTTGCTGGCTTTTCGTTTCTATCTGGGTGATCTGTGTCAGAACTCTACTGTTGTAAGAATACCTTTCCAATGGTTCTCATATCATTGAGGCATTGCAGGCATCATAGAATACCACCAGTTTTACTGTTTTTTTTTTTTTTAGTTTACTTATTTATACACGTGTTTTGCCTGCATGTATATATGTGCAGCAATGGGGCCATTGTTAACCGCAGAGGTCAGAAGAAGGCATCGCATGGGAGTTACAGTTGGGAGCCGGGAATTGAGCCCCAGTCCTCTGGAAGAGCAGCCGGTGCTCTTCACTGCTGAACCATCTCCCCAGCCCCAGAATACCACTAGGTGAGCCTATGCTGGGGGTTGGGCCCACACTTATACAGCTTGACTGATGCGGTATTAGCTATTTTTCTGTTGCTGTGAAGGAAACACCATGAAAAATGTGTACTGGATGGTGTCCTGTGTCAACTTGACACAAGCTAGCGTCATCAGAGAGGAAGGAACCTCTGCTGAGGAAATGCCTCCTTGAGAGCCAGCTGTAAGGCGTTTTCTCATTTAGTGATCAATCAGTGGGGGGGGGGGCCAACCCACAGTGGGTGATGCCATCTCTTGGCTGCTGGTCCTGGGTTCTCTAAGAAGGTGGGCTGAGTAAGCCACGGGAAGCAAGCCAGTAAGCAGCCCCCATCCATGGCCTCTGCATCAGCTCCCGTCTTCGGGATCTTGTCCTGTTTGGGTTCCTGTCCTGACTTCCTTCGGTAATGGATAGCAATGTGGAGGTGTAAGGGGAATAAACTTGTACCTCCTCCGCTTGTCTCTGGCCATGGGCTTTGTCTCAGCACCAGAAACCCTAATTAAGACACAAGTCAACTTACAGTTCCGCAGGTAGGAGTTGGTCATGGGGAGCAATTGTGGCAGCTAAAGGTAGGAGCAGTGAGCTACATGTTTGCTTCTTCAACTATGAAGCAGAGGGAGCAAAAAGTAGGTGAGGGTTGACTCTCTCTACTTCGGCAAGGCCAACTGCTGCAAGTCTCCCAAACAGCCATGCCAGTTGGTACCACATATTTAAATACTGGAACCCATGGGAGACTTTTCATTTGAACACTACAGATACCTGAAAGTATCTTTGTTCATTACTTTATCTACTCATGACTTAAGTGATGTCATTAATAAAAATCAGTCCACATGCGATTGCTTATGTTCTTAGCATCATATCCAATGCTTCTTATTTTAATTCTAATATGTATACATATGTGTGTCTATGTGTGGATGAACACGAGTATCCATGGAGGCCAGAAGAAGGAATCAGGTCCTGTGGAGCTGAAATTGCAGGCTTTTGCGAGCAGCTGACATGGGTGTTGGAAACCACACTGACCCTCTGCGAGAGCAGTGTGCACCCTCACATGAAGCCACCTCTTTAAGTCCTTATATCCAGTAGTTTTTTTTTTTTTTTTTAAAGAATGTTGTTATTTTGCAGATTAGGAAACTGAGTCATAGAGTTTGACTAACTTTTCAAAGACCAACATGGAAAACTGTCTGGGCAAAACCTTCCTAGTGCTGCTGGAAACCAGCGGTTCCCCCTTGTGTGGTGGGTAGTGGAGCACTCATTGAATGGCCGGTTCTGACAGAGGGTCAGGACTTAGCTGGTGGCATAAGACTCTGCCGTGAAAACAGTATGCTATGGACTTTATATAGTTAATCTGTAGCTACCTGTGTGACCTTGGCACCACCAGTTTGAGCTCCCTCCAGGGACTGGAAAGGAAATGTCCCCCGTCCCTCTTCATATTTCACCAAGAATATTTGTTCAGGGTCTTAGGAGCAGAGTCTTGACATTTGCATTGAAAATGTTGAAAACATTTGAAAATCTTGATGCTTTTTTGTTTTGAAGGAATGGAAGGCAGAGCATCTGATACTCCATTGAAAATGAGAGTGAGGGAATGAGCTGAGGGAATTCATGCCTCAGAAGCCCCAGCCCCCATTTTAGATGGAAAACCACCACCGCTGGTAAAGGAGCACATGTGGTAAAACACCATCGAAAATGTATTTTCACGGGTTTTGTTTAAGTAGTAAGATATTTTTGTGAAGCATACATGGGAGAAAAGAATCCGTGTTTTATCATGCCATCAGATGCTGACATTGGCCCCGTTTGTTCCGGCAGTGGTAGTATGCTGAATAGCCAGGTCTCTGAGGTAGACCAAGTGCACACACGCTTTGATAGCCTCCCCCTGTTCACTTCCACCTAACTTACAGCCCCTGGACATAAGGTTCAGAGGGGATGTACCCAGTGGTTCCGGTTAGCCATCGTGGTGTATGAGTCTGTCCAGCCAGTGGATGCAGACATCCCCAGTGTCTGTGTTCATTCTAAAAACACACACATAGCGGAAACCTGTGCACTTCTCGTGGCTCAGGCAGATGGAAGATGTGCACGTCATATCAGGTCTTTTGCTTAAAGCTTTAATGTTACATTACATTTGAGTCCTTTGCATTTTCTATAAGTTTCCAGGCCAGCAAAGATAATACCAGCCTCATACCGTAGGTGACAAGCCTCGATCTGGTACATTCAAAGGCCTTCTCTAAGGTCACATGGTTTTTAAGAGGATTCCCCCCCCCAAAAAACAAAACAAAACAAAACAAAAAAAACCAAAAGAGCTGTGCGCATAGTACTAAGGTACCATGGTATGGGCGGTGGTGCTGACACATTAGTTGAGGCACTTTGACCACCTCACATGTGTACTCTGTGACCCCGAGTAGAAACAGGTTAGGCCTCCATGTCGCTTCCATTAGGAGTCATTTCCTAGCCAGATGGAGAATTGGCAGCTCCAGGAAGCTAATTCAGAGCCAAGAAGAAAACTAACAAAGATGTGAAATCAGCTGGAGACCGATGGCTCTCAGAGGCTCTCTGCCCCCGCCACGTCCTGAGCAGACCTTAGGGGTGCAGATTTGCAGGCTTTCCCACACTTGACGCAGCAGAACCTGTGGGATGAGCTGAGCGACCTTTAACCAGCAGACAGTCCTTGCAGTCTGAGGCCCTAAGTGTGTCCCTCACCTACAGAGCCTGGGAAGACTGTGGGATCTGAGGAAGACTTACTTGCCTGTCTCATTCCAAGTTGATAGATTCCAAATCAGAAATAACTGAGTAATCACTAATTTGATTGCACTTATTTGAGGAGACTCAATTAAGCTGTCTGCTATTAATTGGGGGTTTATGGTAGAGATTAAGCTCCGTTAAAGGAAATTAAGGCAGTTACACTACATACACACCTGGCTTTGTGGCTTCTTAAACAGAATTTTACAAAGAATTTTCTCCTTCCCTCCCTCCCTCCCTGTATCCCTCTCTCCCTCCCTCCCTTCCTCACTCTCTCCCTTTCTTTTTCCTTTTTCCCATGTATTTCCTACCTTTCTTGTTTTTTCTCTTTGATGGAGTATCAGAAAGCTTCAACTGTATCCAACTTCCTTACATAGCTGAAGCTGACTTTGAATTCCCGATTCAAAGGAGTTTTGAATCAAGTGTTGGAATTATACGTGCATATTACATTGCAGTGTTTTTAGAGATACTTCCCAGGGCTTTGTGCTTGACAGGATAGCTCTCCACCAACTAAGTGGCTCTAAAAACAATATATACTCACTCATAAGTGGCTTTTAGACATAAAGTTAAAAAAAAACAGTCTACAATTCACAATCCCAGAGAACCTAGACAACAAGAGGACCCTAAGAGAGACATACATAGACCTAATCTACATGGGAAATAGAAAAAGACAAGGTCTTCAGATTAAATTGGGAGCATGGGGACAATGGGAGAAGGTAGAAAGGGAGGTGGGTGAAGGGAGGGGAGCAGAGAAAAATATATAGCTTAATAAAAACAATAAAAATGAAGCTGCTTTGCCTGTAGCAGGGCAGAATCTAGCCGGGCTGGAAGATATACCTATCTATCTATCTATCTATCTATCTATCTATCTATCATCTATCTATCTATCTATCTGAGTAGGCAGAGTCAGGGAGATGCCAGATAGCTGCCAAAGGAGAAGAATGCCGGAACCTTACCCATCTGGGCAGCCGGTGAAATGAATGAGTGGTCTCCCTGTACAACACCAGGATGTTCTAAGGAGAGGTGAAACATTCCATCCTGCAGATAACTCCTTAATTGTAGGAAGTGAACAATGCCAAGGCTTTAGGAAGTTCCTGAAACTGACCAGACTCATGCCTTCCCCAAGCATAGGTAGGCAAAGAATAAAGACTGTTGAGAGACACTCGCAGATCACTTGAGCTTCCTGTGAGAAGCAGAGATCAAAGCCAGGAGTGGTGGTGCATGCTTCTAATCTCAGCAGATCTCTGTGAGTTCAAGGCCAGCCTAGTCTACACAGCAAGTTCCAGGTCAGCCAGAGCTATACAGTAAGATCCTGTTTCAAAAATAATAAAATAAAAAAAGAGGAGGAGGTGGTGGAGGAGAAGAGACCTGAAAAAGACTCAAGCCAACTGAGCTATCTGGAAAGGACATTCTCCAAATGTTGAACTACCTGCAGACTGTGCAGGGTGCTCCAGCGACCCTCAGGCTGTGCAGTGTGCTCCAGCTATCCGCAGGCTGTGCAGCGTGCCTGAGCTACCTGCAGGCTGTGCAGGGTGCTCCAGCTATCCACAGGCTGTGCAGGGTGCTCCAGCTACCTGCAGACCGTGCAGAGTGCTCCAGCATGACCCAGCTATCCGCAGGCTGTGCAGGGTGCTCCAGTTATCCGCAGGCTGTGCAGGGTGCTCCAGCTACCCAAAGGCTGTGCAGGGTGCTCCAGCTATCTGCAGGCTGTGCAGGGTGCTCCAACGTGACCCTGCTATCTGCAGGCTGTGCAGTGTGCTTTAGCTACCTGCAGGCTGTGCATGGTGCTCCAGCATGACCCAGCTACCTGCAGGTTGTGCAGGGTGCTTCAGCTACGTGCAGGGCTGTGCAGGGTGCTCCAACGTGACCCAGCTATCTGGCAGGCTGTTCAGCGTGCTCCAGCTACTTGCAGGCTGTGCAGTGTGCTCTAGCTACCTGCACGCTGTGTATCATGATCCAGCTTTCTAGCTTGGATGGGCTCTTAGTGATATAGCTGTGCTCAAATTATTTCTGCTTCTTTAAGTAACCTCAATAAAATTATTTGTTTCACTAAGTTGGACTTTGATGGAAATAAAATAAGATGTTCTGTATTCATATTGAATGCTCTTGGAATTTTGTTCTGGGATGCACCAAATAGATTAATAGGAAGACCTTGGCATTCCATGTACCAAGGTGGCAAATGGAACCTTTGACTGACGTGAGACTTTCTATGTGCAGCTTTCAAGATGGGAAGGCAAAGCCATTGGAATAGCAGGCTGAGATACAACACTATGGTTTCACAACAGTGGTTTCTGTGTTCCATGTTCCTTGTCTCAGTTGTGCTTCTTCATCTTGCTATAGCATATCATGGCATCTAGATAGGGTGGTCAGTTCATTCTAGTTTGTGTAAGACTTTTCCATCCTTTAGATTGAAAGCTTAAGTCCCACAGACTTAGTCACCCTATGAATTCACTTCACTGGTGACAAGCCCTAGGCATCAGCTATGCTTCTCGGGCCAGGACAGTTGGTTCCCGATCACCTGCACTGGGGACGCTATGGAAAGTGCAGAGTTGTTGGGAATCAGTCCGTTTCACCTCATGGACATATCATATATAGAGAGCATGATTAAAAGCTATGTTAGGATGTTTTGAGGATCTCTTGCTAACTTAACAATATCAGTTGCATATTTTTACACTGCCTGATTCTCAGATGCCATTTATTAGTGCTTGGGAACATCTTGCTGTGGACTGACCTCAGTTTAAAAAAAAAAAAAAACCACTTAGTGTAGAATTTAAAAGCTTGGCCTGGCCCCCAGGTATTGATTATTTGGAATCATTGAGTGATATCATAAGGAAATTAATGTTGCCACATGTGGAATTGCATAGAGAATTTGTAAGGGGAGGAGGTACATGCAGAAACACTGGCTAATCTCACACTGTGATGACAAAGGGACACAAAGATATAGGATCGGTTAGAGTACAAAGAAAGAAAATAATTATTTTAGGATATCTTTAGAGAAGAGAAAACAAAGCTCCAAGTGGGGTAGTTAAGACTGTGATGATGTTGCTGATGAGGAATAGGTGAGTCTCAATTTTGACAATGGAAGTGAACCTACCTTTAGAACAGGCCAGAGGAGTCACGTGGTGTGATAACAGGGGTAAAGTTCAAGAGTGACTTATGGGCCACATCTAGACGTCCATTCGTGTTCTTTTACCAAAGGTGGCAGTTGATACCTTACAGTGGCATAGTGTCCTTATGGCAACATGGCAAGTCATCATTAACAGCAGATGGCTAGGTTCAGTGATGCCATTAAGAGCAGATGGCTAAGTTGAGTGATGTCATCATGAATAGCAGATGGCTAAGTTGAGTGATGTCATTGTGAACAGTAAATGGCTAAGTTTAGTGATGTCATTGATAAGAGCAGATGGCTAAGTTGAGTGATGTCATCGTGAACAGTAGATGGCTAAGTTGAGTGATGTCATCGTGAACAGAAGATGGCTAAGTTGAGTGATGTCATCATGAATAGCAGATGGCTAAGTTGAGTGATGTTTTTAGACAGATAGCCCTTGATTCTTTCTCCAAACATGTTAGGCTATGCAATTGACATTTATTCTTATTTTTTAATAATGAGATTTATATTTGTATGGGTGTTTTGCTTCTCTATACGTCTGTACCACGTTTATTATTAGTACTTTTAGAGGCTAGGCCAGGACATTGGATCCCTTGGAAGTGGAGTTATAGGCAGTTGAGGCAGTTGTGAGCTACTATGTGGGAATTGAACCCAGGTTGTCTGGAAGAGAAGTCAGTGCTATTAACTGCAGAACCAACTAACTCTCCAGCCCTTGCAATTAACATTTCCTCTGGACCTTCTGTGGTTCCTTTTGTGCTGTTTTTGACAGAGACATTTCTGCAAACAAAGAACAGTGAACTTGGTCATAAATGCTGATGTTTTAATCAGTTTTATAATGCTTAAAACATTATCCCAAGACTGTTTTAATTCTACAATTTTGTTAATCCATTTTAAGTTTATGTCACAAAACATCCAAGGTTGGATTCAGTTTTTGAGGCTGAAATTAAGTTTGGGTGGCTTCATAATCTGTCTCTGGTGAAGTGTCCTGTTCTTCAAATTGACAAACCTAGACTTAAACCTGAAAGTTTAGCCTCTGGGCATGACTGTGTGTATGGAGAACGTAATTATATTGAGGTCTAAGGCCCTAACACATTCCCTGACTATGATCCTAGGCTGGATAAACAGAGAAAGGGACTTGAGTGGTAGGCATGTGTTCATTAATGTCTTTTCTTGTATATAGACTTGATGTGGCTAGCTGCTTCAAGTTCTGCTGCCTTGACTTCCCTGCCATGATAGACTGTATCTTGAACTTTGACCTAAAATAAACTCTTTCTCCCTTAAGTTACTCTTTTTCAGAGTATTTCTATTAGAGCCACAGAAAGAAAATAAGATGGTCCCTAGGCTGGTCCCAGCAAGATGGGGAAGCAGAACATGGCAGACCATATGCAGAAGGGGCTAATTATATGGTTTGTCTGCTTTTCACAGTAATTCCCTGGACGAGACCTAACCTGCCCCAAGAAAGCAGCATTAATGTCTTCTAAGGCATTGCCCTGGTAAAATATTTACCTTGCTGTAGGTTTGTACTGCTGGCACACTGCCATCCTAGGAATCACACGTTCGTCACTTGAACTAGAGAGGATAAACCTTTTGGAGGCCATAAATCAGTGATAAGGACTAGGGGTTGAGGCCACCAATAATAGTTTATAGTTCCTCTAAGGTTTGTTTCCAGAGCAGTATATCGCCTACTATTTCATTCATCTCCGCTCAAAGTCCTCTGGTGCAGACAGCTTAGTTGCTGCTATAAGTAAATGAACAGAGTGGCTGTATGTTCCCAATGAATTCTGGTCTGTTTGCTCCCTTTCATGATGTCTCAAACTGAGCATAGGATGCGGTTGCTCTGGTATTCTGGGGACGATGACTTTAGAAGCATGATATGAGCAGCCTTCGCTAGTCAGGACAGACCTTTCTGTGTGGAGGTTCTGGGTGGATGAAGAAAGTTTGGTCCTGTAGTTTCCAGAGTCATCTTCACTGAGAACCCAGAATACACTTCAGGCTGATTGAGGGCAGAAGAAGGCTGAGCCAATTAAAGGAAAACCCCGGGAAGCCAGGCTTAAGTGGCAGGAAGATGCAGATGAGGGAGCTGATGGAATTGCACCCTAGCTGGAAAGCATCACACTTGAAGTAAAACTGTAGAATGTTCTGCTAACTTCTAACAGTGGGAGTTACATAATCTAATAATTAATTGTCTGTGGCTTCCAGGCCTATTAGGGAGGTGGGGAACAGACTCCAGAGGCAAGTCACTGGCTTCTGTGGAACATTGCCTTAGGTACTCAGCCCAAATTGATATTGCTTAGAAGTTGTTTTTCCTGTCAGTTTGGAACCCCCAAGTGCAGTCTTTTAAAGATTTCTTACTGGCTTTCTATTACAGTTGGAAATCATCTCGAAGATCTCAAAATGTCCAAGTGTCAAATGTGGCAATTTGGTTTTCTCTGAAAGATAATGCTGAAAAGACGAGGGCCGCAGGATATCTGGGATATGTTAGAGAAGAACAGGGTAGGGGGTGTGCAAACAGAAGGGCGTGTTTCTCTGGAATTATATTGAGTAAGCTGCCATTCAAAATAGGAGGGTACCCAGTTTACCTGGTTCTCATGGAACATCCCTGACTCTCTCAAATGGAGATCTGGATGCTCAGCCCCTTCTTGTCTGATGACCATACTTGAAAGGGAAGCTCCAAGCAATCATGCAGCTCTCAGGGGAACATGGACAGAAGCTAGAGCAAGACAGGCCTAGTCTGCAGGGTCCATAGGCTACCTTGGGGTGCCCCCAAATGCTGGCCAAGGACTTGGTGAAAACATCCGGCTGCCTTCCTGACCACCTTCATTCCTTCCCTTTACCCATACACCATCGACAAGCCTGTTCTTTTCAAGCAGTTAAAAGAAGTTTAAAAATAGATTTCTATTTTAGATGGACCTTTGATTTTCTTCAAAAACATTTCAGATGATAGGAGAGAAATACAGAAATACATTTTAGCAAAGACCTGGAAGACTCTTTCTACAGTTGAATAAAAACCGGGCTCAGATTCAGATATATTAAGCTGCCACCGGAGAGTGGGAATTGCCTTTTGAGAACTCTTAAATAGTTCCTGGAATGTTAGCATCCTATTACCGTAATGCTAGGTACAAGTTCCAAGGTAAGTATAGACAAATCACATTGAAAGGAGCTTTGTACATACAGAGTGACTAGCTGGGGGCAGTAGTCTTTGTCTGCCCTGCCTTTCCTTGGTGCAGGGTGTTCTGGGTTATTTGGACCTCATCCAAGCTAGCGGGTTTCAGTGTTTCTAACAATCTGTGTATGCTGTTAGCTAGATCTCCTCGAAGGTCAGAGGAGACCTTTAAGGTCTGCACTTGGTGAAGGCAATAAAACCCACAAAGCACCTAAACACAAGTGGTTTGGGAACAGTTTATTTAAAAAATGCCTGGCTATTCCCTAGATTTGTAACTGCAAATAACGTTCGATTAAAAATACTGTGCTCCTCATGGTGATTTGGGCTTAGAGGGTAGGAGGCCATATCTAGAATGTGGGCAGCTTCAAAGAGTGAACGAAAACATTTTGTTTATCATGTACATTCCTTTAGTGGAGAATTCAGAACACACTTCTCAGCTGAAAAAGGCGTGACCTGCTAACATCCTCCCCCAGGCTCCTTTGGGAAATGTCCCATTATTGTCATGGCTTGACTTTCTGGCCTCTCATGGTTAAACGCATAGTCGGTGTCTCTCCTTCCACGAATAAGTTCCTCTTTCTGTGTTGTTTCTGACCTTTCTGATCCTTTGTTCTTCAGGTGTGTTTCCAGCTGTGTCTGTGAGGTGAACTAGCGCCTCTCCATCTGCTGATTTGCCCTTCGCACTAGTTCTTTTATACTTGTTTTCCCTGGAGGTAGAAGATCAGGGAGGTGGCACAGTTAGACCAGAAATGAAAGAGACAGTGGTTTTCTATCTTATCAATGACTTAAGACAATAATATCATCATCTCTTCGAAGCCTGTGTCAATAATAGTTGAGTATACTTTATCTACAAGCTATCTGGACATGTGTCCAAACCACCACTGCATGCCAAACTTCGGTATTTCTTTATGCCAAATCACCTGCTGTGTATTGTAGGCTGTGGGATCATGGGAAAGGCTCAAGGAAGAGAACAGGCCTCACTGGACTTCTGTTGAAGTACTGTAGCCTTCTGGGACCTTGAGGAATGCAGGAAATGAGTCTTTTGTTCTGGAATTGGAACGTCTGGCTGTCAGTGTCTAAGGTGAGCCTTGGGTATCAAGTTCTCGGTGAGCTTATTTTATCTCCGCAGTTTATAGTGGGTCAGGAGTGTCCGCTGGCTATTCCTCAGAGCACAGGGTTGTGCCAGGTTTTTGACTTGGAGTTTCTCATCACTCTTTCTCTCCATCCGCCGTTGTTATCTGAGGAGGTGCTGGGCACGCAGCCCTGCTTCTGACTGAGTCACAAGGTGAGGACTTGACATTGACTTGAAGGCTGTGTGTTTCTGTCACTAACCCATTTTGCAGAACTCTGGGAAACTCCAAGCCTAAATTTCCTGGAAGAAGCAAGGGGCCAATCATTTTGTTCTGAGCGAAGTGACTGTATTCAAAAGCTAAAGATGGAATATTGAATCCCAACCCTCGTGATGATCCAATCTGATAATGTCTATTTGTATACCTTTAGTGTTTACCTGAGTCCATTTTTCATTTCCTTTGGAGTGAATTTTCACATTCATTCTTAGCTATGAGGGCAGTATTAATGTGCTGCCAGAATAACAGTGTAATTGGTTTGTGCACTAACCATTGGCCTCTCCTCTCCACCTCATGCTTTTGCTGATTATTGTCCAATACTTCTCTGGCTCTACCCTAATTTTTTCTATTGTTTCCTCAGTTACTATAATTCTGTTTCTATAAGCCTCTTGGTTTGTTAAACTCTCTTAGAATGGAAGAAGCTCATTTGACAAAAACTTTTATTTAAATCATGTTTATTGGCAGACTTTCTTGCTGTGTTGTTTAACATGTGAAGAAGCACAAGACAATATTTGCCAGATGATTAAATTTCTTGAAAAACAAATATTTTGTTTTAGCCATTTGTACATGAAAAGATGTAGTGGCTTCGCCACCAAAGCATTAGCTGACTGCAAGACTGCGTAAGTTGTTGGTGATTATAATTTCCTTTCTTTTTAACTACTCCCACTTTTATTTGCTAATTCACCCTTTTGTGTATTTTGTAATCTTCTGTATTATTAGTGCTGAAAAGAAACACTAAGTGGGAAAGTATTCAAGAAAAAGTGAGATGCTAGGCTGGTGGGACTCGGCCATTGTTAAAGTGCTTGCCTAGCGTGGAGGAAGTCTTGGGTTTGATCCCACATAAAACTGGGCACAGTGGCCCAGGACTTCCTGGCTACATAGTCACACAGACAGCCTCATGCTACCAAGAAAGAATGCTGAGCTGTTGTGTGATCAAAGTTCACCAATGATGTTGTGATGCGTTTGTAATTCCCTCTGGTTACTTGGAAAGATACAGTCTAAAGCCTTGCCTTGTCAGCTTTGGAAAAATGGGTTGTATAGTCCTGGTAGTGGTGAATTCTTTCAGAGTGGTCATGAAAGGCCTTTGCCTTGCTTTTCACCCTATCTGCAACTTTTGAGGCCATTGAGAAGGTCTAGTAGCAGCGATGGATTTGCTATTAGGGAAGGTCTTAGTAGTGTGGTCATGCTGTTCCTAAAACCCATTCAGGCTGGGGATGTCTGTGCCTACCTGAGCAATCACAGCTCAAGAATGTGAAACTGAATCCCACTTAGGTAACATGACCAATAGCAAGAAGGTAAAGGCTGAAGAAGGAAATGATCCAGGTTAAGATCTCTCTGCTCTTGTGGTCACCCATACATTTGTTTCATTTTTGTTGGACTGGGATATGGAACTATTTCAAATTCCCATACAATACAATGGTATCAATATGTAGCAACTTAGTTAAGACTATCTTTTATGGTTTCTGTTTGTGATTACATTGAGCTTCCATGAAAATGATTACATTGAGCTTCACAGCAGGGGAGGCTAGATACAGCAAGATTGGAGAAGCAAAGATGCTCGGGATTTGCGGGATCTGTGTGGCGGAGAGTGAGGTAATGATACTGATTATGGGATAATAGTACCATTGTACTGCTTTATGGGAAGCAATCCGGCTTCCAGAGCAGATATAGGGGTGAGGGCTGCATCTATCCAGTGGGGGAAATGGGTCGCTGCTGAGTAGCTCAGCACAACAGTAAGAGATTTTCCCTTGGAGGCAAGGGATTAAAAGCAAGTTTTAAAAATAAATGAGTAACTTTCCGAATATGAACAAGTCAATAGCTGAGCAAGGGTAAAAGTAAAGCTGACTGTGCTGGAGGATGAGGGGCCGGTGCCGGGGATAGTGCCCTGGCTGGTGCTGGGGCTGGGGCTGGTGTTGGTGCCGGTGCCTGGGACTGGCGTTCTTTGTACTCAGCAGAAATAGGAATTCTTGGTGTAGGAGCAAAAATTTTGAGGACCCCAAACAGAAACCAAAGTTCCATTCCTAGGAAAGTTGGCAGCTGGAAGGAGGTGTGGCATTTCCTAGAAAACTATGCAACAACTGAAGGATGCAAACTGCTTCCACTCGCTCCTCTAAGTCACTCCGTTTCTTACAGTGGCTCGGTGGAAGAGGCTAAGTCGGTGACAACAGCATCTACTGATGGCTGACAGACTGCTTCTTCCTCCTTTGAGCTGACGGATCAGAATTGCTTAATAAGGTGTTAATACGGGTGCTAATAAGGGCTTCTGTGGGCTGGATTGACTTCAGAGTAATTTAGTCTTTGGGGGAATCCCTCCTTCTTATGCACACACACACACACTAAATCACTGAATATATACATATATGTTATAACATATACACAGCATGTGTGTATTGAATATATGTGTGTACATACACAGCACACACACCACCACTTACTGATTATATGCAGATGTGAACACATGCACACAATATGTGCATAGTGAATATATATATGTACATTCACAACACACACAATACATACGCATGCACACATACACACACAGACACACACACACATACTCAGCTCTAGAAAATGGAGGGTGTTCCCAGCTCATGCTGACTCTTTCAGGCATGTGAGGCCAGTTTGATTGGGATAGCTGTGCTGGCAGCGGGCCCTTCCCTGGGACAGATGGGAACATTTTGCTTTATCTCTCAGAACTTTAATGCTTAGCACTAATTCTTTCTTCCTCCAGGCTGCCAACAGATATCCCCTGTGGCATTGTAGTGAAGGGTGTGCACTGGCCAATGGCTTCTGGCATCTTACACCGTGTAGTTTCAAACTCTGCCTTTTCTATGTTTCCGGAAACCATTAGGATCCCTTTAGCCTCAAGAGATGGGTCTGTTTACAGTGGAAACTTGTGCTCCTCTATCCTAAAGCCCAGCACAGTCTAGGAGTTGACTTTCCAAAGCCAAGCTTCGCTTCAGGTCTGTTGGGAGGGAGTCCACATAGCGAGGGCTTTCTTTCCCTCAGAGGCACAGAATCAAGCACACTGAGGTTATCTTCACTGTTAGCTTTGGGGGAATTGTGAGAATGAGAAATATAGACTTTGTTCTTCAGTCATGATGATTTTGAGAAAGCTTCCTGCTGTACTTGGAAAGAAGGAGTATTATGGAATACTGTTTTCCTTTTCTCAGTACCTAACAAGTAGCAAATTGCTTGGCTCATAGTAGACTTAAATATACTATATAGGTTATTAATATATTAGTTACCATAGAATTCAATATATACATCAATGCTATGTACAAATGGTCGCTGAATGAAGCTAGTAAATAGGTTCCAGAAGGTAGGTACGATAGTGACCAGATTGGTCATTGTTGCTGTCCAGCTGGAATCACTGAAGGAAATCCACTTTCTGAGCATGGTCTACAGCAGTGGTTTTTAGCCCTCCTCATTCTGCGACCTTTAATACTGGTCCTCATGTTGTGGTGACCCCAACCATAAAATTACTTCATTGCTTCTTTGTTATTATGCAATTTTGTTATTATGATTTGTAACCTGATAGGCAGGATATCTGTTATGTAACTACCCTCTCCCAAGGGGTTGCAACCCACAGGTTGTGAACTGCTAATGTATAGCATGCTCCCTAGCTGTGGACATGCTCCCCTGGACATTTGAAGTATTGAACACAGGGACAAAAGCCATTAATCTCATGAATATTTCTTTCAGCTTAGCAAAGGAGACAATTAGCAATAACAATATTGAATAAGTAGGTTAACCAGTATATTAGAAAATACATGTTTTAGAAAAAATACAAGAATGAGTATGGTAAGAGAGATACAAAATAAGACAAGGATAATTCAGTTATAAAGATATGCCATTAAAAGTGTCCATTTGTTTGAATTGAGAATTTCTTGAGCAAAGAGATGGGGGAAGGAAGTAGTCAGATGGGTGTTTGGGGGCAATATCTCTGGGAAGAGCAGACAGCGAAAGTAATGGCACACGGGTGATAGTTTTTAATGTGCAAAGCGGTCACAACATAAAATTCCCCATTTACCCATGTGCGCTGTTGATTGACATCTAGTGTGCTCAGAGCTGTCTAAGCATGCCTGCTCTCTGGTTTCACAATATTCCCCCCCCCCCTCTGGTAAACACTAGCTGACTGTGCTTGTCCCTGGGTGTTAGGCCATGCGAGGTTGACAAGGGGGAGGCACTGGGGTGCAGCGTAGTAAACAAAGAGTTCTGTTGTAATAGCTGAGGGGCTGCATTCTGCCACCCAGCTCCCGCCACCGCCTAGCTTTATTCGAAATAACAACACACAAACTGTATTCTTTTAAACACTGCTTGGCCCATTTCTATCTAGCCTCTTCTAGGCTAATTCTCACATATTAATTTAGCCCATTTCTAATCATCTGTGTAGCACCGCTAGGTGCGCTTACCGGGAAGATTCTAGCCTACATCCATCCTGGGTTGGAGCTTCATCACGTGTCTACCTGGGAGAGGGAAGCATGGCCTCTCTGTGCTCACTTCCTCTTTCTCCCAGGATTCTGTTCTGTTTACTCCACCCACCTATGTTCTAACCTATCACGGCAAGCAGTTTCTTTATTTAATTAACCAATGACCTTCCTCCATCAGAGTTCATAGTGGGGAAACTCGGGATTAGCAGGGATGGCAGGAGGGTGCGAGTGTAATCTGGGCAGGAGGACATTTTGCCTAGAAGAAGGTCGCAGTTGGCAAACTGGCTGGAGGAGCTGAAGGCGAGATGTTTGCTGATGGATTACATTTATGGAGACATGAAAGAATATACAGATGGTGCCGTGATTCTGGGAGAAGGAAGACATAGGCGTCAACTGAGAAGGGTTAAAAGTAGAGTATAAGGAATGCACTTTGGAGAGGTTGGGTTTAAAAAGGACATTCATGCAAATGAGACTGAGGAGGTAGTTTGGCGCGTTTGTCTAGAGTGCTGAAATAGAGCTAAGCAAGCATAGCGTGCTGAGTCTTGAGAATGAGGAGGTCCCCACGGGGTGAGTGTGACGAGATGGAGGAGCACCAGTGCTGAAGACGGGCATATTCTTTCCCACAGATACTGGGTATGGAAGACACCAGACATGATGAAACTGAGGGAGGAGGGAGACTATGATTGTGTAGGGTTTGGGAGACCAAGACACCCAAGAGGAGAGACCAGAGGACTGAGTGAAATCCTGCTGAGTAGGCGCTGGTAAAATCAAGCTGGAATGAACCATAAGAAAATTCCCAGCTTTCACACTGGAAGTCAGCAAGAATGATGGGGGATTGGGGATAGCGAATGGAGATGCCTGGGGAGACTCCAGTAGGAAGGCCAATGGCATGGGGCAGTGCTCTTGCTCAGCTCCTCACGGGCGCCTCACCCCTGTACACTTTTAGAACACGAAATCATACAGCTAGTTCTTGCCAGTGAGAACTTTATCAACTTAAAGACTTGGCAAGGTGGTGGTGGTAGCGCATGCCTTTAATCTTAGCACTTGGAAATCAGAGGCAGGTGGCTCTCTGTGAGTTCGAGGCCTGCCTGGTCTACAGGGAGAGTTCCAGGACAGGAACCCCGTCTTGAAAAACAAAATAAAATGAGAAAAGAAATTTGGCCAGTGAGGGATGAGGCTCAGATCCTGGAGGGCCATCTCTTTCTGAATCTTTAATAATATGCTCAAAGTTTTATAAAATTGACAAAAAGCTTCAAGCCCATCTTGTTATTTTTTTCATTTATTTATAGATTAGTTTATAGTACTGTTTCTGTAAAAGCTAAGAAAATTTGGACAGTTTCACTTTTGGAAAAATTTGAAATCGTAAGATTATTTGAGTAGCTTTTACTCTCAGTTTCTTGGAAAAACCAGAAAATTATATGCAATGCTTATTTTAAGGCCTTTACAATGTTTAATTTATTAGGAACATAAAAATGTATTATGTATAGCCTAGCTAATAAAGTTGAGTCTGGAATAATTAAAATTTTAAAATATCATAGATTAAGGAAGTCATTGCAGATTTACTAATTGAATGTACTAATTGATGACTTTAATTTTTTAATCACAAATGGGATTCAAAAGTTGCTGAGGGGAATTAAATTTAACATTTTCCTGTGTTCTAGTACTTGAGAATTAGCAAATGGCTAATAATCACTGATATGAGTGTCTCAGGTAGATTTGGTTTTAACAGTTTTTTTACCCCCTCAACATTGAAATGAGAGAGACAAGGTATCTGAAAACAGAAACAAACAAGAAAATGAAAACCACGTATAATAAAATATCTTTGTATTTTGTCAGTACGACATCCTCTTTTCTTTTCTGTAACGTGTGACTTTATTTTTTTCTGCTATTGAAATAGTTCCTGTTCTCATACAGCATATCCTGATTATAGTTTTCCGTCCCTCTTCTCCTCCCAACTCCTCCCCAGCTCTCCTCCTGCCTGAGTCCACTTCCTTTTTGTCTCTCGTTAGACAAGAATAGGTGTTCAAGAGATAGGAGCAAAGCACAACAAATAAAAAACAATAAGATAAATCAAAATCCGTCACGTAGACGTTGGGCAAGGTGAACTAATACAAGGAAAAGAGCCCTGAGGGCAGTCACATGGATGAGAAACTCACTCGTCCACGAGTCCCCTAAAAGTGCTAAGCTTGAGCTATAAAATTCATGCAGAGGACTCTGGACCCGTGTCGGCCCTGTGCTGGCTGTTTAAATCCTTGTGAGTTCACATGAGCTTTGCCTGGTTGGTTCAGACGGCCTGCTCTCCTGGTGCCCTCCATCCCTCTGGCTCTTACACTCTTTCTGCATCTTCTTCCAGTGGGGTTCCTTGAGGTCTGGGGTGAAGGATTTGTAGTGACATCCTACTTAGAGCTGTGTGTTTCAAGGCCTGTTTCTCCCTGTAATCTCCGGCAGTGCGTCTCTGTATTCGTTCCCAACTGCTGCAGGAGGAAGCTTCTCTGATAGTGACTGGATAAGATCCTGCCTATGAGCATAGCAGAATAGCATTAGACTCTTTATTTATTGATTTATTAGGTTTTTTTTTTTTTTTTTTTTTAGACAGGGTTTCTCTGTAGCTTTGGAGCCTGTCCTAGAACTGGCTCTGTAGACCAGGATGGCTTTGAACTCACAGAGATCGACCTGCCTCTGCCTTCCGAGTGCTGGAATTAAAGGTGTGCGCCACCACCGCCCTGCTTTTATTATTACTTTTTTTCTTTAACCAGTAGTATTTGGTTTTATCCTAGATCTTTGGGCTATCTAGTCTCTGGTTCTTGGCCACCTAGGCAGGGTCAGGTATGGGCTCCAGCTCATGGAGCGGGCCTTAAACCCAGCGAGACATTGGTTAGTTTCTCCCCCAGGCTTTGTGCCACCGTTACTCTAGCAGGTTTCGCCAGCAGGACAGATTGTAGATCGAAGGTTTTGTGGCTGGGTTGGTGTTTCCGTTTCTCTTTTTGTAGCCTGCAGAGTAACGTCCCGGACTATGGTATTTTCATAAGAAGTTCAATATAGCTTTGATGTTTTGTTTTGTTTGTTTTGTTTTGCATTTTTTGGTTCGTTATCACCCACGCTGTGTTCTGGGCATGTGAGTCATGTCTCCTTCCTCTGATCTAGGGCTAGTATGCTATCCCACGCTTTCTTTGATAACTGCTGCACAACCTCAACCACAAAGTAAACCAAGGCGGAAAGATAGAGGAGCAAGCCTCTGACAGGACCACTCGGGAAAAGCCTTCTCACCAGCCTGTGGGGTGGGAGCAGTATTCCACCTGACATGGCCAAGTAGTAGATGCTGTGGTTCACAGAGGAGACTTAGGCTCATTGATCCATTGATGTATTCAGTCACTCAATCAACATTTACTAAAACTGTTTGGACTACTTAGGCAAATCCATAAAGGTAGTCGTTGTTTGGCAGTGATTGAGAGTGGAACTGGAAACTGTTGTATTTTAATCCACTCGGCCTTTGTTCTTCTGGCTGTGACATGTTTGTCTTGTTAGGCTCAGGCTACCCGCTCCTGGTATCACAGGGAAACGTGAAGAAAGTGCTTTTATATTTGCTATTCTAAATTCCATTGGAAAACTCTCAGCCTGTTTTTAGCATTTAGTTTAATTTTTTTCCATTTAAAAATGCTTACTAAACAAGAACGAAGGTTTAAAAGATAGAATGTGGCTTATCATCCTAACAGTTTTCCTAAGTATTTCTAAGTAGATGGTTTTACAAGTAGAAGGTGGTGGAATTAAAGTCCCATCAAGTGAGCAGATCTATCCATGTTTGCTGCCGTCTTCAGTTGCTAACTCATTAAATTTATGCTTCCTTGTTAATGAATAGATTTTTTTTTTTGCCTTTCTGAGAAAGAGAGCCCACTAATTAATTCAGCAAGTGTGTACCTGAGGTTTATAATGCAGACTGAAAATGCTTGTGGATCTTTGTTGCGCGAAGGGGGTTCACTGAGCCATTTTCATTCCTCCAGGTTCTCGACCGTCTTTACTTCCTCCGTTACCCCCTTATCCACCTTCCTTTCCGTCCCTGTTCCTCGTTGTCTCCAGCTTGGCTTTATTGTCCTGTTTTCCCACAGCTGCCTTGCATGCTAGTCATTAAAAACAAATGTCGTGTTACCTCCATAGGGAGGAAATTAGGATGGGATATCATAAATATTTTTAAATAAGCACCTAGTTCATTATGAATCTGCCTGCTAATTTTAAGATTTTACCTGAGCATCCAGAGGAATAAAAAAAATTATTTTCGCTTTTCAAGTAAATAACGATCTAATGGGAGTCATAGGGAGCGTCACATTATTCCTGAGAAATGAACGGAAAAGCTTCTCTTGTAAGATAGAACAGAGCCACAAGTGGGAAGGAATCAGATACTATTAAGATATGTAATTTTAAATAAATAAAATATTTTATTTATGCTTTCAGAATTTTATAGAGATATACGATGTGTTTTAATCATGTCTTCCCCCAGTTGCCCTTCTCACTGCTCTCAGACCCTGTCAACATGTCCCTCTTACCAACTCATGAACTTGAAAAATATTTATGTCAACTACTGAGTCCAGCAAGTGGTACATGAACACGGGGCACCTCTGGAACACGGAAACTTACAAAGAGGCTGTGCCATCAGGAAAAATGCTTCTTCCTCCCCTGGTACCAGTCCAGTCACCTGCCAGTAGCTCCTTGTCTGGGGTGGGGCCTCCTGAGGCCACCCTCACCCATGTTGGAATGTTGGCTGGTTTCATCTTCTGCAGGTAACCACAGATGCTGTGAGTTCATGAGTGTGGGAGCCACGCCATACTTAGAAGACGGCTTTTTACGGCACCTGTCCTCTGGCTCTTCCGTTCTTTTGATGTCTTCTGTGGTGTTCCCTGAGCCTTGACTGGTTTCTGCAGTAGAGTGTTGTTTCTCACCAATCTGCTTCAGATCATGGGGCAAGTGTGGAGACTTCTGACGTCTTCCGCTGAGTGGTTTCACTAACGAGGATGTCAGATCCTTTACATCCAGTCTGCCAACAATGGAGGAACTGCAGAGACCACACAGTGACGTATTTTAGTGAGTACTTGTGGCACTACCTTACACTTTTTTTTTTTTTTTTTTTTTTTTTTTTTTTTTTTGGTTTTTCAAGACAGGGTTTCTCTGTGGTTTTGGAGCCTGTCCTGGAACTAGCTCTGTAGACCAGGCTGGTCTCGAACTCACAGAGATCCACCTGCCTCTGCCTCCCAAGTGCTGGGATTAAAGGCGTGCGCCACCACTGCCCGGCTACCTTACACTTTTTATGAACTCTTTTTTTTTTTAACCTAAATGAATAATGTTAAGAGAGCCAAGAAAATACATTTAGGCCTTTGCTTTAGGGAGGTAAAACAAAGAAGCTTTGGAAACACCGACCACTGCCTTTGCCACAGGGTTCAGATGTGGCGAGTTGGCTAGGGAGCAGTGATCACTGTCTTTACCAGAGTTCAGGTATGGCAAATTGGCTTGGCATTTTCCAGACCTACATATACTCCAGAAGTTTCTAAGCTAACACAATATTCATGGATGAAATAAATAGCAATAAAGACATGAAAGGGAGGACACAATTCCTTAGGGTCAGGTTTGGGAGAGCCTGTTTGTGAAGATATTCCTGGCCTAGGACAGTTCAGACGGGAAGACTGAGGTCTCGTGTGGTTAACTATCGGGATGTCTGTATTAGCAAGCCGTGTTTCCTTGAGCCTTTCATTTATCTTCTAAGATTTGACCGTGCCTGTAAAAGCTTGAACTAAAGCTGATATTTACATTCATCTTGGCTGTGGGGCTAACAAAGTCATAGATGTGGGCTGGTGATTAATTATTTATTGCTGAAGTAATTTTCTCTCAGGCTGGCTGCGTTAAGGAGAAGCAGCTCTCGGGCTACTTCTCTTGCTCACCTATGACTCAGGAGTTTTCACTTGGCAAAGAGCAGCACAGAAAAATTCTCAAATATTGTAAAATCAAGGTTTATCTGAGGTAACCTTTGCTGCTTGTTGGAAGTATGTGGCTGAGTAATAGTTCAAAAATAGCAGGTTATTTTGAGGAAGAACATATGTTCTTTAACAAATAAAATAAGTGTTCTAAGGAGAAATTTTATAGCATATTTAATTGCACATTCAACCTAATTTGAATTCTACAGTTTGGAGCACCCCTCCCTTCTATATAAATTTAAGTGCTTTATTAATTGCAGTACCGTTAAGTCAAGTAGGATTGTGTGGAGTTCCACACTATGAATAGCTCTTACGTGCCTGTGTAGGAAAGCCATGCTGTGGTAATTGAAACGGAGGCACTAACTAAACATCTTATATATGCAAAATGTTTATGAACTATTATGAATACATACTGGTTTATGTATAATTGGACACACATAGACAATGGATAGGATTAAAAGCATCTTGCTTCTTAGGGCAAACAAACAAATGCTTCTCTGTTTGTCTTTTTATAAATTGTTGATGCATGTCTACCAAGAGAGTTAATAATATATTCATTAAATACAGATTTTAAGGCAGAGTCATTTGGGGAAGTAAAAAATAGATATTTTCAAAATATTGACAAAAAGCAGCTCCAATTTCTACCATGCACAGTTTGCTAGTTTTCAGATATCTTATACAAAAGAAGATGTCGTCAAAGCAGTGTTTTGTAAGGGGCATGAGACAGTTGCCAGAGTTTGAATGTGGCAGAATGAGATTTTTTTTTTAGGCCAAGGATTGACAAAGTAACACCTGAACTGATTCTTGGAGGAGGAGTAGAACTTACCAGTGTGGTGCCCATGCGCAGTTCTGTAAGCAGGGAGCAGGGTGTGAAGCAGGACAGAGTATGATCAAGAAGACTTTAGCTTTGCTTAGAGAATTAGATGAATTAAAAACTAGTGATAAAGTATTCGGTGTAGAACACCTATTGTTGACATACAATGGGTAAGTTAAAAAAAAATCCGGCTTTCTGGACACTCTTGTATGAGGATATTTTGTTTATGTTTTAACAAATAAAGCTTGCCTGAAGATCAGAGTGCAGAGCCAAACCACTAGAGGCCAGGGAGTGGTGGCTCATACCTTTAACCCCAGGACTCAGGCCACCCTGGGCTACACTAGATTGAATCTGTCTCAAAAGAGAAATAGAGCTCAAACATGCTCCCAGCCCTTGGGAGTCACAGGCCTTTAGTCCAAGCAGAGGTTTATAAGGCAGGAAGAGACAGGAGCAGGGCAGTCTGAACATTGGTGGTAGTAAGAGCTCTCTAGTGTCTTGGCGGCTTTGCTTTTCTGATCTTCGTCTTTAACCCCAATATCTGTCTCTGGGTTTTCATTATTCGTGCTACACTTCTTGATGAAAGGATGGTGAGTTTTCAGGATTCAGTGACCTTTCTAGAAAACATGAAAAGCACATTTTAAAAAATCTGAGTGGACAGCATGACTGTGGTCAGTGCCCCAGAAATCTTCCTACTCGTTACATGTAGGACATGTAGCACAGATGCTGATTTTCCTTGCCCGGGAAGTTTAGGTTATTTCCTTGGAGCTCTGTTTGGTGTCTGGAATTGCTATACAGTACCACCTTTTGCAGGCTCTTGCACAAAGAGGACAGTGCTTACATAATGATGAAGAGGTAATATTGATGCTGCCTGTGTGACAAGTGTGATGTTAGTGGGATGAAGGACACAGAAAATATAACAGCACTGCATAGCATCTGAGACGTATCAGCTAAATGGCTTAGGAAATACACTTTGTAGTTTCAGGTTGGGATTGGATTTCAGAGGAGCCGATGGGAAAAATGGGAATGGTTAGCCTTGGTCATCATCTTGACACACCTAATGATTGGCCTGGGGGTGTGTCTATGGAGCATTGTCTTCTTGTTAATTGATGTGGGAGGATCCAGTCCCCTGTGAGTGGTACCATCCCTAAGCAAGTGGACCTGGGATGTATAGACAAGTCTGGGGCAGGCCACACTAGCATTTTCCCATTGGTTTATCTTCAAGCTCCTTCTTGAAGCCACTGCTTTGGTTTTACTTGATGGATTGTAACCTGAGAGATGAAATTAGCCCCTCCCTTCTCAGGGTACTTTGGGCAGTGTTTTATTACAGCAGTGGCAACCAAACCAGAACAGCCCCACCCACAACAAACAAGATGATGGAATTGGATGTACTGTCTGGGAGCTAAGGAAGAGCTCTGACCTTTCCAGATAGTATTTCCGGGTATTATTGTGAAACAATTAGTTGCCATCTATAAAAAATGACAGCTATAATTTTTGGAACCCAAATTTTTTAAAAAGTAATTTTTACTCAGTAAACTTAAAGGGTGTCAGGCTTCTGGCTCTTAAAATCTTTCTGCTGCCTTTTCTATGATTTTTGAACTGTAGGTAGGAGTTTTTTTTTACATGGTTGACTTGGAGTTGGTCACCTCACAGTCTTTTATTCTGAACCTTTGGCCAGTTGTGGATCTCTGTAATGTCTCCATCTGATGCCAAAGAAATTTCTTTGATGGAGCATAGAGCTACACTTACTTGTGGCTATAAAATAAGCATTTATAATACCGTTAGAAATTGTACCGATTTAGGCAGAAGGCAGTAGTAGGCTGTTCTTCGCTCAGGTCTGTGATCTATCCAGCCATGGGTAAATAGTTGGCTAGGTTTACAGTATCAGGCATGGATTTCCTCCTTTGAGTATGTCTCAAATTCCAATTAGGCAGCTGTTGGTTACCCATAAGATAAAGTGCCACTATTGCATTATTGGGGGATATTTTGTTGGTCCTGTCATTCAAATGGTTTGTAGCTGGGTTAGGACTACTGATAGACTCTCTAAGCACCTTTAATATTAGGAGAGCTAGTCCTTGGGGAGTAGGAGTCAGGCCAATTCCAGCTCAGTTTCAAGTCCTGTGCACAAAGTGTGGGGTGTCTTTAGCCATAGGGTCTCACCTTCAAGTTCTGGAAGGCAAACAAAGGGCAGTTTCAATGGCCCCAAAATGGAGATTTTCCATTCTCAGCACTGGAATTTTGTGAGATAGTACATAGCTTTTGGGAGAGGCTTCGTCACTTTAGATGGTGAAAGTCAACTTAAAAAGAATATTGATATATTTCTATATATTGCTACTGTGGGGCAATGGTCTTGTACCCTGTGCATATTTGTCACTTGTATTGGTTTAATAAAATGCTGATTGGCCAGTAGTCAGGCAGGAAGTATAGGCAGGGCAACCAGAATAGGAGAATTCTGGGAAGAAGAAAGGCTCAGTCTGCAGTCGTCACCCAGACACAGAGGAAGCAAGATGAGAATGCCTTACTGATATAAGGTACCAAGCCACGTGGCTAACACAGACCAAAAATTTGGGTTAATGTAAGATGTAAGAGTCAGTTAATAAGAAGTCTAAGCTAATAGGCTGAGCAGTTTATAATTAACGTAGGCTTCTGTGTGTTTCTTTAGGTTTGAACAGCTGCAGGACTGGTTGGGACAGAAACCTCTGTCAACATATTGCCTTAATTACTTTTCTATTGCTATGACCAAATACCATGACCAAGTCAACTGATAAAAGAAAACATTTAATTGGGTAACAGAGGTTTAGAGTCCTTAATGGTAGAACATGGAAGCGTGAACAGCTGAGAGCTCACAGCTTGATCCACAGATCAAGGCACTGAGGCACACTGTGGACAGGAGTTTTGGGAAATCCCAAAACTGTGACAAACCTCCTCCTTCTTACACATTAGACAGACCCTTTATTCTTTTGCAGTCCAAGTTCTGTTTCACTTGGACAGGACTTAAATCTGCTAAAATATATTTAAAGACAAAAAACTCAAATGCCAAAGTGCAAGGAAATAAAACCTGGTACGAAGGGTGATAAGGGAGGAGAAAGTCAGATGGATTAAAGATAAGTTTACACGTGACACTGGAGCCCAGATGATGTCACGTTGCATAAGAAAGTCACATGACAAAATCTGAATTTTCTAGCAGTCACACAAAAGAGAGAAATTGCTTTGGTCATTGTTCCCTTGAGTGTGTATTTCAATATGCATATTATAATATATACTGTTTGTTACAGATGTGGAAACTAGCTTAGAGAAAAAAAATAATTGTTGATAATATGTTACAAACTTAGGAACTGATATCAGGGTCTTCCTGACTCATCGTCCAGTTTTGGACTTCTGAAATAATTTCGTGGGGATACAAAGGAGGAAAGTGAGAAGAGTAAGCATTTCCACTCAGTTCAACTGTGATGATATTGTAGGCCTTAGAGCAAGTGCTGTTTTTAGTTGCTGTAATTAAGTAAAAATTAAAATTTTACCAAAATAAAGGGGGTTGCTGGGATCCTAAGCAGCAGTCTTATGCCCTAAAACAAAAACCAACATTTTATTGCTATATGAAGACCAGCTGTTTTTATCCAGGAGTGTTGTATAGAGCTTGATAGAATGACATGGGCAGCACACAGTAGGTCGTCAGTAAATGCTGATGAAAAGGGTTACATGTTTAACATCAAAATTCCATTTAGAGCCTGTTTTTACTGAATTAATAAGGATACAGTCATAATTTTAAATCTTAACTCCTCTAGAAATATTTTGCAATATACTAAACATTCCCCCGATATGTAATCCCTCCACTTGCTCTTCAGCTGTGCCAGACGCAGGTTTTCTCCACACCATAGCCCTGTGTCTTTTTTTCCATTCACACGGTGACTTCAGCCCTTTCGAAGCAATGTCTTGTTTTGCTGCATTCAGCTTATTTATCTCTGCCTGTGTAACGATGGTCAGTATATATCTAAAGGAAGAATGAATGCTGATCAATAGTATAATTAGAAGTCCGATTTCACCTGGCATCCTGCGCATTTTGTCTAGTGGCGCTGGCGGTGGTTTATTTATGGTCGTAAATTGTTAATTGGCGCCATTCTTTGACAAGTAATTGCAACCCAGCTACTGAAGAGGCCAGTGTGCACAGTGTGTTCTGTGTGCAATGGTTTTAGAGTTTTCAAAAACATCATTGTTACGTTCAGTCAGCACCATAGTCTTGGGAGCTTTTATTTTTTTTTCCCACTTTGGAGATAAAGAAACAGAGTTCTAAAGAATTAATCCTTGTGAAGTTGTGGAGCTGGCAAGGGTGGATTTAAGACTTACACTTAGTTTTAAAGTGGTGCTTGCTGCTTGAGAGTAAGAGTAAATGGATTACCAGGAGGAAGTGAGTGAGCGGATCATTTATTCTCACAGAGCATGAATATGCAAAATGACTTGAATTCTGCTCTTGTGTGTGGAAGAGCCTAGGGAGGAAGAGTAGGGCTTACACAGGGGAAGCCATCGAAGCCTGATCGTCATGTCCAGGGACGACAAGGACCTGACGCTCTTAGGCAGCCTGTACCACCCTAGAAGGGGCTGTGCGGCTCTACAGCGTGACGGACCTGTGGGCCTGCGACTTAACACGCTTGTCCTCGCTGGATCCCTTGATCTCTTCTGAAGATAGATCTGCAGGAACCTTTCTCCACATGTTCAGGAACAGTTGCTAATGGACCTCAAGGCTTGGATCCCAGCTCACCTCACTGGCTCAGCATCCTCCAGGGAAAGAATGTGAGTCCACCAACAGTGAGGCTGTACCAATAGGAAGGGGATCCTTTCATCTCACTCTAAAATAAGGTTTGTTTTCTGCATTTGAGATTCAGTGTGGAAGACAGGAGGTGGTAGCATACGCTTTTAATCCCAGCACTCGGGAGGCAGTGACAGGTGGATCTCTGTGAGTTCGAGACCAGCCTGGTCTACAAGCAAAATAAAAGGATTCAGTGTGGAGCAGCAACACAAATGGCTTATGGCATGTGAAGAAATCATACATAGATTTGAATATCTACCATTTCTCAGCATGCCCTCTCACCCATACCAAAAAGAGAAATTCCCTTTTATTTCTCTGTTAGTTATTTTGGTCTTTCTTCAGGACAGGGTTTCTCTGTGTAGCTTTGGAGCCTGTCCTGGAACTAGCTTTTGTAGACCAGGCTGGCCTTGAACTCACAGAGATCCTCCTGCCTCTGCCTCTGGAGTGCTGGGATTAAAGGCGTGCATTACCACTGCCCGGCCTCTATTAGTACTTTTAAGAGCGAATGAAACCAAAGCACACTCCCTTTTGTTTCTGTTGTTCTTGTTTTTCAAACAAATAAGAACACTTATCTTATGTGTGCATTGTAGCGCTTTTAAATTAAAACAGTATGACTAAATGTATATTTTCTTTTAATTTATTTTGACATATTAATTTTTCCATTAATGATAATACACCTAAAATACACCTAAAATTACTATTCAAATTTTTGGACCTAATACAATATCAACACATCTTCTAATATATCCCTCTCTATTTAAAAGCTGACATGAACTCTTTAAACATGAGCAGTGCTAATACCCTCTGTCAATTTAGTCTTTTAAAATTAAAACCAAAACAAAGCAATTATCTGAAAGGGCTTTGTTAAAGCAGCTCGGAGGTTTTGTTATCACATGTAGGAGTAGAAGGAAGTGTGGAAGATTAATTCACATAGAAACATTAATCCCTTTGATACACATTAAGACTTACATTTAATAGCCTAATAAACTCACATTATGTTCAATATGGCCAGTTGTTTTTAGCTTAAGAACATCAACTTTGAATATCTTTGTTCTATATTGCAAATATGTTAAAAATTAAAGGAAACCATTCTAAAAAAATCAATAGGAGAATATGTTCTATTACCAAATCTACTGTATGGATTAAAAAGCATGGAATTATAAAGAATATCAATTATGCAATTTAAAAGGCTAGTAATGAATGAAAGATATGCTTTGTAGGATTAGAGAGGAGACGTGAGGTTACAGCAGGAAAAAGGACAGTGGGCTTTGGGCAAGTGGAAGTTGTTCAGTCTAAACAACAGAGAGGCAGAATAATGAAGTCAGAGTAGAGGCCCAGTGACCCGGGGGCATCTTCAAGTGCAGCATCATGGATGTAATAGACTGTTTAGGACAGGAGAGGGAAAAGAAGCAGGAAAAAATTCTTAAGAAAGCCACTTAACTTTTTTGTTTAGGTTTTAGAGAAAGACTTTTCAGAAAAAAAAGGCTAGTCTTCAACTCCTTACCCTCCCATCTCCCTTCCCCTTCATCTCCTGACTCCTGTCCCCTCTGTTTAACGCCTGACCCTCCAATCCCCCTTCAGATCCTTACCATCTGTCTTTGCCTCCAATGTCCTGGGATGGAAGGCATGTGCCCTCATGCCTGACAAAACCCCTCCCATTTGTGATTATAAGCATTATCCTACATATCCACAAGCTTTCATAATGTTCAATTCAGACACAGTAAAAGAAAACCTAATTATATATATCTTATTCAAATTGATGAAACATAAGAACGAAACAAAAAACTCCAAGCAACAAAATTAAGTGGTTCGTCTCGCTGGCATGCAGAGATATAACTCCTCTCATGCGAGGTTTCCCGGTCAGAGTGACAGCTCACCTCCCTTCCAGAAGCACAGAGCCCAGAAGGCAGTGGGCTTGTGCATTGAAAGTGCCGAAAGATTGTCAACCAAAAGTTCCTTCGAACAAAATACTTCAGAACCAAGGGAAATTAAGATATTATAAGATAAACAACAATGGGGAAAACTTTTAACTAGCTGATCTTTCTACAAGATGTCCTAAAGAAGTCCACCAGGGTTGGATCCATTTGAAGAAATAAAGAACACGGATAAATGTGACTTGTGAGTGAATATGGAAGATAATAGTTTTGTCTCTAGTCTCAGTTAAGAGATTCATGCAGGCTTGGAAGTGGGTAAAGGACTGGCTCTGCAATCCCAAGGACCTGAGTTCAAATCTCCAGAACTCATGTGAACGTGGCTTAGTAACATTCAGCTGTAGTCAATGCTCCTGTGGAGAGGAGGGCGAGACAGGCGAATCCATGAAGCTCACACGTCGGCTACCCTGGCAAATATAACAGAAGAACAGCAAGGAGACCCCGTCTCCAACAAGGTGGCAAGTTACCCTCTGACCCAAACATGTATTCTTTGGCATGTACACCCTCTCAAAGAAGAATGTGCACAAACACATATCATAAATACACCCTCACATAACATTCCCCTATAAAATATAAGAAAAATAGTGCTTCAAGTAATATCTATGAAATCATGTGTACTGACTAATGTATAATTAATTATAAAACATAATTTGTATACTATAAATAGTATATAAAAAGGTAATTTGTATAAAATATTAATAGAGAAGAGGTGGAAGGGAGCTATGAAAAAACAAAAGTTTTATACTATTAAAATAGTTGGTGTTAATCTGTAATATATATTGTCATAAGGTGATATGATAATTTTAATCAGAAGGAGTTAAAATTGTTCCTTAAATAACAAAATTGCATATTAACAGAAGTGACCAAGGAATTAGACAGCTGACTGTTAAATATTTCACATAAAATCAGATGATAATTACAATTACTGAAGTAACAGCTCTAAACACCAAGAAAATGGCAGGCATAAGTCTTAACTTATCTGAAACTTATTCGTTATAAATCAACTAAATATTCCAGTTGAAAGCAGGTATTGGGGACAAATTGTTCAGTGGTTAAAGGGGGCCTGAGTCCAATCCTGGAACCTTGTACAGGTATAAAGGTTAAAGGGATAACCAACTTCACAGAGTTGCCCTCTGACCCCCACACATGAGCAGTGGCAGGCATGGGCACACACACACACACACACACACACGCACACACGCACACACACACATCACGAGTACATACAGAATGATAATTAGCAAGTAATTCTTTTAAAGGAAGATACTGGAACAATAAGTTAGGATGTATCATATTTCTATACATTGTGCATTAGAGATTCAGAATCTATGTGCTGTGCATGCTGGATTCAGAACACAAACTGATAAAAAGTAAGATGTAAAAAGATATGTAACACACCAGTGACCTAAAAAGGCTGGGATGACAGCACTTGTATTAGCATAGTGTATAGTAGGCACAGTGGGCTTTAAGGGACAAAGGTTTTAACTTGAGATTATATATATATATGTTATACGTGTGTGTGTGTGTGTAGTAACGATAACCGCTTCATTCTATGATGATGAAACAACTATAAAACGTGAATCTAACCTCGGAGTCCTGAGATACATGAAGCAGAAACTGACAGAACTGAAAAGAGAAACAGAAAATTCAGTGGTTGCAGTTGTTGACTTCAGTACTCCGTTGTCGCTAACAATGAAATAGAGGATGTAAATAAATAAATAAATAAATAAATAAATAAGATATCAAGACCTGGCAGGCATGCCCAGAACTACACAAATTCTATATCATAAAATAAGTTTTAAGAAACTGAAATTATAACTGTATCTTATCAAACCACAAAATAAATGAAATTGAAAATCTGAAACAGAGGGAAATTAAAATATAATGGAAAAGAAGGGATTCCTTCTAAAAAAAATCATTGTGTTAAAGAAAAACAAAGCTTGGTAAACATCCATATACAAATTGATAAGTTAACTTAAAGACATTATAGGAAAATAATGGTGTATAAAATTATTATGCTGTTGATTGCTTGATGGCACCACTTTTTACCATTTTCCTAGGTATGGAAGATTTTAGCTTGTTAAAATTAATCTATGCATACTCATTATGAAAGGCTGCAGATCCATAGGCCATTGATTCACTTACTGATTAACTCGCAGGTACTTGTATTAGAATAGATTATTGCTGTTAAGACTGTCTTGCCTGTGTACTTGCTAAACGAGTTGTAGATTAATATGGAGATTAATAGACTTTACTCTCTCACTGACACCCCAAAACTCCTGATTCAAATTTAAGTGTGAGAAGAAAGTTATTTGTGTAACTGAATGTAGGAATTTGGCTGTCTTTGGGGAAATGGAGCCTTCCTCTCAGTTATCACACAGTCCATGTTTATTCATGGGAGTTTTGTTTTCTCTTTTAATGCTGTCGAGACAGTTGTTAAGTTGCTTTAAGGATAATGAATGAAGAGCTGGAGGGCTTTTTTTTTAATTGCAAATACTGGATTTGATTAGTGTTGTCCATGTTGATCCCATATATAATTAGAAAAGCTTACCTAGGTCTTCAGAGTGCGGATCAATATTGGTTGGTTGAGCCAATCCATTATCATCTACTTTAATATCCATGATTGTTGACAGGAAGACAAAGAATATATCTTGAGATACACAAATATGTTGCTAAAAGCAATATTCATGCCATCCGATAGTGCTTCTTTCTTATCAGAATTTCAAGCTTGGCGATTAGATATTTGTTTAAAAATGAAAAAATAGCCACCAAGGAAGAATGTTGTATGAGCTCATAATAATTTTTTGTTTGTTTCTTTTGTTTTTCTCTGATGAAACACATGGTTAGTAAAAATCAGCAATTACACTTGGGCTCAGAAGAAACAGTGAATGCTCCTTCATCCCGGCAGCTTCTTTGGTTTTGTTTTTCATGCTTTTCAGTATATTCCAATGTATATATGTTTGTTATATGTTTTCTAAACTAGATTTTTGCACTGGAATTTCATGTATCTTGGGCTGCCTTGAAGTCCCTACGCAGCTGAGGTTGATCTTGAGTTTCTCATCGTTCTGCCTCCATCTGCCAGGTGTTGGAATTGCAGGCAGGCACCACCGTGCCCAGTAGGGCACTGAACCCCAGGTTGCAGACCAAGCACACCGTCCACTGGGCTACAGCCATGGCGCTCACGTAGAAACAACACATGTATGTTAATGTGCACATAACTTTTGTGTAACATAGCTCTTTAAAACATGAATTAGAAGAATAACATTGCTTACACTTTGAAAATTACCTTAATGTTTGAGTTAATATACGACAGCTTGATTCTCACATTACCTTCTTTATTCCATCTGCAGTAATAAATGGGCTAGTGTATTTTAAGGCCTATCTGAGACAGTTAAATATACTAGTCAATATTAAAACCAGATTAAGGGGTAATTTTCAAAAGGATAGCTGTATTGTGTAATTTGACCCAAAAGTAATAGTTCTTCTCAAAATCTTTTTGTAATCTTCTACATTAAAATCTACTTGTCTGTTTTACTCTTTGAACACCATGCCCTGACTATTTGAGAATACACAGTTGCACCAAAGATACACAGATTTGCCAAATGCCCATTTCACAGATTGCCTACATCAATGGTGACGTTCCTCTCGTTAGGAGAGTATGGGTGCCGTGAAAATGCCACGGCAGCCAATGTCATCCTCAGAATTTACACCCTTCACTTCAAATCTCGAATTTTATTCCTAGCAATAAATACTCTTACTTTCCCTGCTGTGACAGGTACATTTGGCACATTTTTCTTAATGTCTGCCAAATATTTGTGTTTGATTAATCAATATTTCAAATTTAAAATCAGTTTTCTATTTTGCTGTTGGGAGCAAGTTTGGCTGGCAGCTTAGAAGCTGCAGATGTCCCTTTTTTGAAGACAGACAAGGCCACACACATGATAGGCTTGATGCTTAGGGCCAGTCTCATTACATGAAGCAATACATAATTATTTTGTGAGAATGAATCCAAACTGCCTTGTCATGGCCGTTAGTAGGTGAGCATGCTGTAACTTTCTTTGTGATATGAGCTATGGCTCTGAGAAATACAAGGACTGCTAGTCCAGGGTGGCACTCTGCCCGGTCTCTTGTGAGGCACCAGTAGGTTTCTATACCACTGCTCGCTCATCTTCAGGGACATAGCTAGCTGACCCATGAAAAGTGGTGAAAACGACACCTCAGTGTCATCAGAGTCACTCAGTGCCAAGCTGTCTGTCACTTGGAACATTCCTTAGTGATATTCACAATGGCGCCACCCAGTTGTAGCCAGACAGAAGAGTAGAATATATGGGCATTAGTAACATCTTTGGAGATTTTTGAGCCTCTGATAATCTTATTTAGTTAAAAGGACAGGTGTTTCAGTCTCGAGAGAAAAGGCTTTAATCTTGAGTAACCATGGAAAATAGTTCAGAGAAAGTCATGCTCAGCATCTTGTCCATCTTTCTCAATGACAGGAAAATGGAGCCAGATAGTAAAGTGATCAGAATCACACATCTGAGTTAACCTGAGTTATGTAAGGAAAATGAACAAAAATTATCATTCGTGTCAAGTCCAAAGAGACCAGTGTATAACTTGTATATTCCAAAGCCTATTTTTCATAACCAGCTTCATGTCTAAATGATGGATATTATGATGGCGCAGTTAAGAAATGTTAGATATTTCATATTTGTTTTTATTGACAGGTAAAAGTTATAATTATTATTTATAACATATATGCAGAATGTGATGAGATGATGTAATATACACATTACTTCAATTACTATTTTGTGATGTAAACACTAATATTGACTCTTAGTTTTCAAGAGTTCAATTTGGTTATTACATAAAGCTAAGGATCTATTAAATGTAGTCCTAGCTACCATGATATTTTGTTTCCTCTGACCAGTATCTTTCCAACCTCTTCTCTACCCCAAGCCTATGGTGGCAAATGTCCTACTGTTTATTCTTAAGAATGAATCTGCTTTAGAGTCCACATGCAAATGAGATCAGCAGGTGCTTCTCTTGCTGTGTCTGACTGACTTCCTGTAACGTAATATGGATCCATGCTGTGGCCAATGACAGGACTCCATTTGAAGGCGAGTTAGTTTAGCTTTGTATGTTACCACTATATTTCTTCACCAGTTAACCAATGGAAGGGCACCGTGTTCCAGTAAACACAGAGGAGTAGAAGTCCCTTAGGTTTATTGTTTGCTCCGTTTGTCGTTAGTGGTGGGATTGATGGAGTTCAAGTGGAAATATCTTAGTTTTTATGACTTGGTCTTTTACATAGCTGCGTACAGAGCACTGAGGCAGTAAACAGATACACATGTCACATAAATGCTATAGAAACACTGAGAAGAAAACCCATGAGTCCTTTCAGACACTATCTTCACTTTTGCTTTCTCATTGCTTATACTGGTAGAATGCTGAGCAACATGTTTGATGTAATTAATTTGAAATGATGTCACACTAGGCACAATCACTGGAATGTTTAAGATGTGCACTTCCAAATCCATTCCTATTTTCTTGATATTTCACTTATTTAATGGAGGTAGTACAAACACTAAAGATATTCACAATTCTAAGAGACAAGGTGAAAATATTTTACAAAATTCTTCCAAAATGTCAATTATTTTGGATAGAGTTCAGTTATTTTCCAAGAAGCCTTATTAGCGGAACTCATATTTTATTGACATATATAGCTGATATATACATTTCTTCAGTTGGTATATATGTATATATATACATATATATATATATATGTAGAGAGAGAGAGAGAGAGAGAGAGAGAGATAGTTGTGATAGATAGATATGATTTATCTGTTGTATCCTTATAACACTTGGCAGAGAAAATTTGCTTAATAAAACTGTTGATTAACTAAAATTTGCCTCAAATTTTCTTGATGTTTGGATTTATGAATTGTATTTCCTCTTTAGTAGAAGACTTCTCCAAAAGACTGCCCACCAGAATTGAGATTTTCAAAACATTATTGCTAAAAGTCCTTTCTTAGGCTTAAGCTCCTCAAAATTTTAAATTTATTTCATTTCAATTAAAGCTTGAAGAGAAAAACAAGCCACTGGGAAGATATTGGCTCTAAATGATTTGCTTCTGTGGGTGGAGTGGTTGTGGCTGTCTTAATGGCATTCATTATCCTGATTAAAAGCAGCGATGCATTGCTCTGGGCTCATTTTCCAAACAAGTGTTTTGTCAGTAATGCAGGGCAGTTGGCATTTGATGTTTTATGTCACAAGGAACATATTGATGGGTTACTTTGATTCTTCTGAGTCAACTGATAAGACCTTGAAAGGAAGAGATCAAACAAAAGAACAAATTATTGCCTACAACTGGACCATTTATTCCAGACCCACACAGTAAGAAAAGAATTGGATAGTTTTTATTGCCTTCAGCTGTGCTATGAGTCTTTGAACACAAAAAGGACCAAAGTAATTGTGCAATCTCATTATGTACAGCGTCTCAGAAACAAGGCGCCTCTGCTGAGACGTCTGCATTCACTGTGAAAATGTCATTGCCTGTGTTTCTGGTACTGTGTTGAGACTCCCGCCATTTGAGGGCTTGTGGAGGTCTATGTGAAGAAAGTCTAGAATTTCAGAGAAGTTGCTACTGTAGGGTTTGTAGCAAGTATATGATTTATGTGTCTTTAATTCATATACACACATAGAATGCCCATTGAATATATATGAATGCATGTGTGCATATATAAAAACTATCTAAACTTCAAAATTTTATGTTTCCTTATCAAGAAAAATCCAAAGATTTATATCATTTGGCTATTCTAGGTCTTTGGAAAGAATGAGAAGTGGGTGTTTATATGTTTTAAGAGGCAATTTTCTAGGCAATTGAGCAAGTAGTTAAAAATACTTTGTTTTCATTTCCTTCCCTGAGAAAGTCCTAACATCTAAGGCTTTAAAAGCGCAAAGAAGAAACTACACTAGCATCTGAATTGCATGCTCCAGTTAAAGCTGGTTGGATAGTATGTGACATCAGTGCTTGAGATGTGAGGATGACAACTGGAATTACCTCCTACTGCTTGGCCCCTTTGGTTGCCTGGCAACTATGTTAGTTGCTCTATGATTGTTGCCGTTCTTGTAGCTTATTAAATATCATGATTGTGTTGAAAAGATTTTGATTTTGTAGAAAGGGGCAAAGCCCACAAAAGAAGTAGACCAAGGGTCCTGAGCCTTGGTGTTGATGACGCTTGGGATAGGTATTTCCTTGTTGTGAGGTACTTCTGCGTGCATGTGGATGTCCAGTCATGGCCCTCATCGCTGCCTTGCTCGCCGACATTGCCACAGCAACTACAAATATTTTAGGTATTACCATGTGTCCCCTGGAAGGGAAGGGAAAATCAGTCTTACTGAGGACAACTGTTAGAGACTGATTGCCCAGCAAGTGATAAGGGTTGTTCTTCATCTCTTCATCCTCATTGGTTATCAGAGGGTCTCATGTTGAACTGGATGTCAATAAGTGCTTCAGACATAAAAATAGGAGTGGGACTCCAGCAACAAGAGATACTCTCTGAGCTCTCCAGGAACCTCTGTAGGAGTGAAAGAAGGATGAAACAGAAACCATGTATTGTTTATTTATTACCTTTTGTCTGCCGTCAATTGCCATGGATTGGGAGGACAGGCAGAGAATCATAGGGTTCTGCATTGTTTTACTAAAAGGATCAAAGTCCAGAAAAATGTCTGAATGCTCCATGATGTAAAACGGCCAAGTTCACGTGGAATGAGAGGATTTTCTTGAGAATGACATATTCTTGGAGCATGTTCACTGTTCAGCGCTTTAAATCATATTTTCAAAAATAAAAAGTGGGCTATGAACTTATATAACATTCTACGTGTGTATATATTTTATACACACGTATGTATAAATACAGCATGGCTGTAAGGGTGGTCTGAGGTGCCATCATCAATGTTCTTCATGATGACGGCTTTGCGTCCCGAGTAGCGTCCAGCCAGGATGAGCACCACTTTCCCGGGTTTCATGAACTTGCCCATTTCGACAGCGAGCAGCCAGTTCCCAGCAGAAAGGAAAGGAGCTGGTTAAGACTTTATTTATTTATTTATTTATTTATTTATTTATATGTATTTATTTATTATGTATACAGTATTCTCAGTGCTCAGGGCACCAGACCTCATTACAGATGGTTGTGAGCCACCATGTGGTTGCTGGAAATTGAACTCAGGACCTTTGGAAGAGCAGGCAGTGCTCTTAACCACTGAGCCATCTCTCCAGCCCGGTTAAGACTTTTTTAAAAGATAAAATGTGCTATATAGTTTATATAGAATTTATCTGAGAACCCATAGGCTAATAAATAAAAACAACTCAGTTTCAGGTATGGACTGCCTTCCTTCAAGTTGTGGGTCAGTGGGGTCTCATAAGCAGTAGAGGTCATTACCACTGTTCCTGGTTACCCTGCTGCTGAAGACATCTATTGGCGGTCTTAGGACATGGAGAATTGAAGCTGGTGCTGACCTGGATACTTTGTTCCTCTTGGTTAGTTTTCACAGTGCTGGAAGGGGCTGTGCACACTATTGGGGGATAAGAGTAATCAACAGTTTAACCCAATTGTGAACCCTGCGAGCTACAATAATAACTCACCTGGCAAGATCTACCGAATGGTGCAATAGTGTCACAAGTGTTATGGGAGTATTCAACTGCTTTCTTGCGACTTAAGGCCCATTCCACATGACAGCTCATGCCTGAGTCAAGAACCCGAGTCTCTAAGATTGTGTCTTCTACTCTCTTTCACAAGCATAGTATCATATTGCCCACTAAATACTTAATTTTTATATTCATAGATTAGTGTGCTCTCCACTTCCCTTTTCTTCTTTAATAAATGATTATTAATATAGACACTCAGAGCTGGTGAAGGTGCAGGGAATAAGAGACTGTAGTGTGTTAAGCCCTAAACGAGACATCTCTATTATATCTCCTCCCTACAAAGCTCAGTGTTGTCAGGGTTTTCTGCCCCGCCCGGTTCCCACAATTGTTAAGTTTCAAAGAAATCACACAGAGGTCTACATTAGTTATAAAATGATTGGCCCATTAGCTCAGGCTTCTTATTAACTCTTACAAGTTATATTAGCTCATTATTCTTATCTGTGTTAGCCATATGGCTCAGTACCTTTTTCAGCGAGGCAGTCACATCTTGCTTCTTTTGTGGCGGGGCCAAGCTTTCCTCTTCCCAGAATTCTCCTGTTCTCATTGACCTGCCTCTGCTTTCTGTCTGGTTGTTCTGCCTATACTTCCTGCCTGGCTACTGACCAATCAGCGTTTATTTAAAATACAATTGACAGAATATAGACAATTCTCCCACAGCAGCTCAGGGATCATCTTATCATAGAAGGGAGATGAGATTTTAGGAGCCAGAGACTGGAAGACTGGAAGACTCAGATGCACAACAGTCTTTTGTGGAGATGGTAGGAACATTGGTCACGTGAATGCATAGTGACTGTAATTTTATTCACAAGACATGGATGAAATCAAGCCAGCCAGAATTCCAGCATGGATACGGGATGCTCTCATTAAGTCTCATCCCCAGCTGACGAGCTACAGCAATTGATGGCATCTAGGGAAGGAAATTATCTTCAGGGATATGGTACCCGGCAGGTACCCATGCTGTGGTGGGTGGTCCTACACTCCTGCAAACACTGGCAGCACTACTGAACTTGGAGCATTAAGGTGGGGGAGTAGTGGGGGTAGATGGGGGCAGGATTCGAGAGGAAGGGGTGGAGTGTGTTTAACCAAAGCCTATTATATGCATGTATGAAATACTCAAAACAGTGCCTTTTAAAAGAGAAACAAGATAGTACATTGTAACAGAAACTCTTTAAAGAAAGAGTCAGTGGGACTAGGGTTATTTCTGTAATACATTTAGGGTAAGTATTAATGTATCTCTAATTATAAGTCTGACTTTTAAAAACATGTTTGTAAAATATTCTTCCTCTGAAGTGTTTTATTCTTGCTGTTGCCCAAAATACTGACTTCAGCCAATTTTTCTTCCTCTTCTTTAGATAGTTCCTCTTCAAATGAGTCTTCAAAAGTTGTGGGTAATTCTTGACTGCATTTTCTCACATGCTAATTTTAGCACATTGAAAGTAAAATAAAATAATAGCCAGTAGTATATTTATCCTTAACCATCATTATAAAATTTGATTTCTCATTGAAGTCCCACAGCATTCCGTGACCAGGGTTAGGTGGTGTTCCATTCATTTATTCATGATCAGTATTCATATAGGGAATACTAAGTGTGAAATTACGATGAGGTGTGTGTGCAAGGGAAAAGAGATGTGTCTGCTGAGTTAAAAGTCACTACTGAAGAGATCACTCACTGACATTAGACATAAAAATGAAAAAAAACATAAGAATGAATATAATTATAAGAAATTATCCAAGAACAAAAATGACGCTAACCAAAGTGATTCAAGAAGATTTGACCAAAGGAACCCAAGCATCCTCTTTGTGCGGTGAAGTGTCAAGAAACTTAATTTTCAGGAACTTCAACAGTGGGTTCAGCAACACCCTCAACAAGACTGCAGCAAAGGTTTTATGTAATTTACCAGACAAATTTGTGGTTTTACGTAGAAGTGTAAAGGCTTGGACAGAGAAATGATGTTTAGGAGAAATAGCAAAACAGAAGTCTGGCTTATCAGATGCCCAGGCTTCTTTAAATGCCGTGATACAATTGAGCTCTACAGGGGTGGCTATAGAATCACCTTGCAACAGACCTCAGGTGTGCTTCCAGAAAGGTGTAACTGCTAAGGGATGCCCACTGGATCAGGGCCTTCTCAGGAGCTAGGATTCCACACCGAATGCAGAGAGAGACCCAGGGAGCTCCAGGACTCACCTGTCTCACCAGCCAATTCACGTACCTGGTGCCACGGTTTCCTCGTCGTGATGGGGGGAACTATCAAATGACGAGACGGAACAAACCTTCTTTTCTTACCCTCTGTTTTTAGGCATTTTGTTACAGCATGAGAAAAGGAACACGACAGGATATGGTATACAGCAAAACTGACCATGGGAGGACCCGGAAGGAATGGCCTTCCTGATCACTGAGAAAACCATGAGTTATCTAATAAAGTGCCGACAGGAAAACACTAAAATTGTATCCTTGCTTCTTAAAACACAATCCATGCTCAGCCTTAAAGCAAGGGGCAAGGGCTTGGCTTAATATCCAGACTTTGTTGACTCCCCATTCCTTATTCCTTGGGAGGAGTGGAGGGGAGGTGGACTAGGATGGGGAGGCAAAGCAGAGCTGGATGTGTGGGGAAAAAATCAAAAAAGAAAGAAAAGAAAAAACAAAAAAACAAAACCACCACCTAAAAGTAGTTCTAGGTAGATTAAGGGCTTAAGCTAAAAATACAAAAGAGGGAACATCTTTAATATAGCGGAGACAAGTTTAAGGGGGATTAGTTGTACGTGTGTGAGTATTTGATTGCATGCACATATGTAGATTATGTGCCTACCTAGTGCCGTGTAGGGCAGAGGGCCAGTAGATCTCTTAGAACTGAAGTTGCGCACTGCTGTGAACTGCCATGTGGGTGCTGGGATGGAATGAGTCCTCTAGAAAACAGCAAGTGCTTTAAACTGTTGAGCCAGCCCTCTGTTCCCGAGACAACCTTCTAAACAAAACATTTTAAAGTAGCAGTGTCAAATAAAGTGATGAATAACTGTAAATAAAAATTATCAATTGACAAAGGCATTTAAGATATCAAATATATCTACACATAAACATGTGCATGTGTTTATGTATGTGTTTCATTAGGAAAGAGAAGAGGAATAGTAGATGTGTTGAAAGAAGTAGCCAAAATAATGACTAGGAAACGCTAGGCAAATCTACTGTGATACACAGTTCCCCACCTGCCTCCTAGAGACAGGTGCATGCTGTTCAGCCCTGAGGTCTGGTGTAGCTGGGCACGCCAGGCGTTTGATGATAGCGAGGAGGTGCAAAGCCGTGACCTTGGGATAAAGCCTTCACATAGGTTCACAGACTAGTTATCATTTGATGACCAGCCACTTCACAGGAAGGCACGTTCTCTACAGATAACTTTATGTCTTTTCTTGTTATAGCGGTAACAAACAAGAAGTGTGTGAAAAGATGTTTGTTCAGTATGAAATATAAACAATTTGTGGTACTTTTATTTCATGGAAAATTATATATCTCTGATGATGAATTGGGGCTATAGATTGGTATGGATAAATTTTCAGAAATGTGTACATTTCTGTTTCTATAATGTTGGAAATGTGCAAGACTGCTATGCATTCTTGGAAGTTATAAACACGGGACATGGAGAAGGACATGCTTCAGAAACATAAACTGTTCCACAAACTGGAGGGAGTAGGGTCAAAATCTTGCTTTTGTTTGTTATTTTTGGTAGTGGCCCAGCTCTTTAATTGCTCAGATTGGAAGTGTGAAGGTCATCTTCACACTTTTTATGTATCATATGTATGATGTATAATAATGAAGGTATCATCTTCCCTTCACACTCAAAGTTCACCAGTCAGAGACTCTCCTTGTCTCTGCCCTTAGCAGATGCTCTGTGTGACTGGAAGGATGACTTAGTTTAAGGGTGCTTGCTGTTGCAAGCATGAGAGCCCAAAACCGAGCACCCAGTACTCGCACCACACCTGAAACACCAGCCACAGCACACACACAGACACACACTCACTCACAAACACAACAAAAACCTTTAAAATGTACACAGCCAGGTTCCTAGTACTCCTGTTATTAACAGAACAATGCCACTTTTTTTCACTTGGGTTTGAAATAACCTCTTTGCGGGTTCTAGGTTTCTATTCAGCAACACCCTTCACATCCCTATTCTCAAGCAGGGGCTATATAATCCTGTACAAAAATCAGTCATGATGCCACTGTGCTCAGAGTCCAGAATCGTGTCCCAGTTTTCATGAGCAAACACCAGAGACCACAATGTCTCCCAAGACACTGTGCTGTGGGCCCTGTGCCGTGACCCACCCTATCTCAGCAACTGCCCCTTCGCCTGGATGGCTTCTGTTCCACTAGCCTTTGCAATACTTTGTGACCTTACACCAGTGCTCCTAGGAGACACTCCTCACCTTGCCTTTTCTATCAGCCTTATTCTGATGATAGAGTTTAACCTTCATTTTTTTTTCTCAGAAGTCATCTTCTCATGGAACCTAGCCATGGCCACATTATTTAAAACTACAGAATATCATTCCATGTTTCCCTTTGCATGTAGTACTTTCTATTTTCTAACATGCATGTTGTTCTGCCATGGGTGTGCTCTTTATTGTCTGCCTTGCACCTTTCTAGAGATGTCCCAGGATGTTTGTTAGTCATTCACCATGTCTTGTGCCTTGAAGAGCATAGCCATATTCTCACAGAAATACATGTTGAATAAGTAAGTGGATTCCCACGTTGTTCATTATGTGTTCCCTCTATTTTAATGCAACAATTTAGAGAAAGACATACGGCTAGGAAAGAAGTCACAGCCCACTGGGAGACTCCAAAGGTCCCTGCAGCCCTGCTGAATTATTACAGGATTTCACAGGGGTGTTAATGCTTGACTCCATTGTCTAGCTTTATGAGACTGGAGATGGAAATTACTGCTAGGCCAGTGGAGTGGGCATCCCACAGCAAAGGATGACTGGGCAGTTGCACCCTGTGACTGGTGAAATGTGTATTCAGTTACATAAAATTATTTTAAGAATTCACCTTTGTGCTCAGAATCTTTGCCTGAATAATAAAAAGGTAAGTTTATGTTTTTTCACAATTCGCTGACATTTTGAAAAGTTATTGAGTGGATTGCATTGTGAAAATCATGAAGAATTTAGTGGAGGAAGTAGTCCCTGGGAAGAAGTTAAATAATATAAATAGCTCACAGTGCGACAGAGGTCTTCATTGTGCTGTTTCCACAGCAGCACCAATAATTCAAAACAAGGAAGTGGCATCTCGTGTAATAAAACACAGGCTTTCCCCTGGAATGGCTGTGGTCTTCAGGGTCACATGTTTATCTACATACATCTCAGTTTAGGCATGTCCTTCATGCAACGTGGTAAGAGAAAAGTGTGTAAAACTCTGTAGGATGTACTTATTTCTTTAGCCCCTTCCTCCAATTGATTTTAAAATATTAGGAATTTTCCATGCTGCAATAAAAGCCCAGGGACACTGTGAATATGTGCACATGAAAAGATAATCTTGTATGCATCTCATATCAGTTTGATAAAGTCACTTTGAGATGAAGAGATGTTTAGTCATTCGAGAAAGAAAATTCTTTTTTTTTTTTTTTTCCCCTATTGAGCCCTTAATGGCACAGCAGAGCCGTCTCTGGAGTGGCAGTGGGGACTCTGCAAACGACACTAAGAAGCAGGGATGGGGAAGTTTAGGGTCCTTTAACATCCCTCTTTTGTCATTTTAAAAATAAACTTGAAATATATTGAGCTTGAGAGTTGGCATGTGCAGGAATTCAATCCGCCCTTCTGGGAAACACAATAAATCTCCACGTGAGTCGCTCTACTTCTTCTTTACCAATATGTTTTCAAATGACCCAAACTTTTTAATGCAATACTCTGGATACAGCACTGTCAACAGAATCATTCTGTTTAGTTACTTCAACTCACTGCCTAATTTTAAATCACCAGCTTTTCTCTGTTCTTAGTAAAGAGTAGATGCCTTAATAGTTCTGATTATTATAGAGCAGCAGTGGATGAAACAGTGAGCAAAGATTTTTTTTTGTCTGAGTTTGTTCCAGTGACATTAGGATAAGGGTGATATAAAAAGTTGATCAAAATTTGCATAGCCAGCACACACACACACACACACACACGCACGCACGCACGCACACACACACACACACACGCGCGCGCGCGCACACACACACACGCGCGCACACACGGATTCTCACATTTGCTTATTTAACAGAAATAGTTCCTAGAAGCATGTTTCACAAGGGTTAACTCCTGGGCTTCGTATAACTTGGTCAAATATTGTTTCATGAGATCATTTTAGAGCCTGCAGTTCTGGGTCTCACTTATCTCCTACATATCCTATTAAAAGGGGAATTCTGAGTGTTGAAAGGGGAATTCTTAGAGATTGAAGGAAATAATGCAGATAACCCTTGAAAATCATTGAAAGTTAAAAATTGGATTAAAAGGGAAGTGAGAATGAAGCTACTCATTCAGCACGCATTTGTGAAGGAAGTACCCCTGCCAGTTACACTTCCTGGCACTTAAATAAAGCATTCAAGAAGACAGGGCAGCACTCAGAAGCATGAGCAGTGAGCATTTAGAGGAAGGTTTGGATAACAGACACTATGGTGAGGACTTCTCTGCGGGTCTGTTGTCTTCATCAGGCAGAACCCACCCAAGAGCACAGCCCCATTCCCTCTTTCATTCAATGTCTCTTTCCCATTTCTCCAGTCAGGATTGCCCATCGCAGGCTGTTCTGTGCTGTTCCTGTGTCTACCTTCTGGGTTCTGTGCTTTTGAGGTGGGCGGACCCAAGGAACCAAGTGACAGGACAATTATTCTGACACAGGCAGGCAATGAAACATGTTCTTGCATGTGGTGGATTTTCTGTGTGACAGCTTGGTTTTATTTGGTAATACTGGTCACCTAAACAGATCTGACTTCTGCTCATAAATTTTCTCAAGGAGAGAAGATTACCGCATGGTCTCTGCAGCCATTGGAGACTGAGTTTGTTTTCTGAGCTTGCTTTAAGAGAGAGTGATGACCAATGGGTTCCACGACTCCCAGGCTTCAAGTGATCAAGCCAAGGACCTTGCAAAGAGTTTCAGAAAAGCAGTTCTTTAATTGCTTCTCTGTTTGAAGTATTTCAGAGAATAATAGCTGAGATTTGACTCCAGAGCTTTGGTGTAGAACAGGAATTCTTCTGGCTGAACTGTACAGTTGAGGTTCAATTACCTTAACTCCTCGTGAACCATATTCTAAGCACCTGCCTTTGTAAGCGTTGTCTTGCGCAGAAGTCTGTATTTTTAGCCTTTAAGCAGAGCTTAAGCACTGTATTTAGACAGCTGACTTGAAGACTAAAATTTGCTCAGTGAGCATAACAAACGTTCAGAAAATAACATTTCAAGGTTAGTGTTAGTGTCCCGAATAAAAATGCCTTTTCTTCTTTCTCTCCCTATTGAATGTAACATAAATAATGTGCCCTGACTGGCTTTCAAGATCCAACATCAGAGAATAACAGTGAACTTGGAGAGGAAAGAGGGAGTAATTAAAAATTGAAGGGGCCTCTGCCGAACAATTGTTTGCCTGAAACTAAGTATACGTTTTTATTCCTGATTCAATAGGATTATGGATCTTAGAAGGATTTTAAAAACCATGTAGTAATGCTCTTTAGAAAGGGGTCCAGAATGAGCTCATAGCTACCATAAAAAATATTTAAAGAAACACATACATTCTCACAGAAGACCACACATTCTTGTACATTATGCATGCCTGAACACACACACACACAGTCACAAGGTGTATTTAATATAACGAGAACACTATTTAAATACTGTTGGTTATTAATTATTATAATTGAATTTATCAGTGTTTGACCATTTACAATATACTATTTATAGTGCAAAGGCTCATTATATAACCAGTCTTATTTAGTGAATTTCTCTATATAAAGCCCTATTTTGTAAATGAAAGAAAATAAGACATTTCGCTAACATTCCTGACTCTATTTTTAGAGGGTAGTAGATCATTTTAGGTAGAGTCCTGTGGTATCCTGAACAATCCAGCATCAAGAAATTAGAAACGGTCTGGAAAGCCCACTTTCCCAGAAAGACAAGAAAGAATGTCACTGCGCGAGTTACACTCTCGGGTCCAGTTAGAATTCTTGCCACTGGTCAAGTGGCCTATGATTAGCATGGCCTTCAGTTACATAAGTACTGCATCTGTGTTTGTGACTGCATAGCGAGATATTGGAGGTGGGCATCATGTCCCGTGTATGAAGCCAGCACTTAGAAGGCGAGGCATGAGGGTAGCCAGGTGAGGTCAATTTGAGTTTCATAGGGAGTCTCTGTATTTAAACAAAACAAAGCATCACACTGACAACAAGAAAAAGTAAAGAAGACAGAGTAAACCAGGGAGGTGTGGGTGTTGTTACCTGTGACTTATGAGGTGTTGAAGTCACCAGGAGACAAGTTTCCCTGCTGTCCTTGTGTGGGGTGTTGTATTATTGAACATTATTGTTGCATATCATGTGTATAATTAAAACTTTCCATTTAGAGGTGAATAATTAGGAAGTATGCCATCTAAAAATAGACTAAATATGCTGTCTAAAAATAAACACAGGCCTGTGCATGCACATAAAATTTGGCTTTCATTACGTACTGACACACATAACAAACTCAGACTTGTTTGGTTCCTTGGCTTCAGACCTCGCGCCTTGATTTTAATTCACAGAACAGGGGCTCAGTTGGACATTCGTTCTGTGTGATCCCTGGTTCTTACCAGCTCTGGTTTAATCTCCCTGATTCACACCAGGGCCACAGGGCAGGAGGTCTGTTTGTTCCCACCCTTGTTGCATAAGTTCTGCTTCGAAGACCATCATGGATGAACTCTCTGGATTCCAGAAGAAATAACTTTGTAGCATTAGACACTGCCCGTGTGGTCAGCATGAATGATAATCAGTGCTGGTCCTCTGTTTGCCAGGAATGAAGTCCATTTTTAAGGATGTTGTGATAAACAAATGAAGATTTTCAGGTTTCTCATAAGATCTGTTGGTAAATTTTTCTCCTTCATTTAATTTAAATACAATACTTGTTCTTATTATTGTTCCCTGTGAATTTTCCCCACTAATTTGTAGTACATTATATGTGATCTTTAGCATTTCATTGTTCCAGGTACTAGGACACAGTTGTAACCATATGAGTAGAAGACAGTTGTCTCCATAAGAGCATGAGGTCATCAGCACAAAGTCATCAGGCTTTGTTTTTATCAAGGAGAGAAGTAGAAACCAACAAAATGAAAGTTAAAATCAATAAAATCCCAGTGTCCAAAAGATAGACCCTTCACACCCCAAGCTGTCTTTTTGGTTGTCTCTTCTAAAATATGTGTGTGTTGAGGGAGTTGGAGTGTGGAATTTATGCTCTGAGATGCGGATAGTGCTACACATGGACTTTTGTGTCCTTTCCCATCCTTAGCATAGCACTGCGAACAAACTCCATCGTTTGAATCTTTCAGTGCTGCAGTGGGCAGAGGCCAGTGTTCATTGCATAGCAACAACATTATGTAGTTTATCATCAGGTCTACATGCAACACAGGCACTACGTGCAGGTGTCCAGTGACACTCTGAGCTGACAGTGGGATGGCTTCAACTGCTTCAGTCACTTGCTGCATCTTTTTATCTGTTTTCTTTAGAAGTTTTTCCTAGAAATAGTCCCCTTCAAAGAGTAAGAATGCTTTCATAGATTTCATTTAGCTCTTCAATTTTACTTCTAGAAAACGTGAACCATTCGCGCTCCCATTGGCTGTGTCTTTCACACCATGTCTGTTATCAGCGTGTTAGCATTAGTTGAGAGGTAAAAGTGAAAATCTTACAGAATTGTCGTATATGGATTGCCATTAGAGTCGAGTGTTGTGTGCTATTCTCATGGGGTGTGCACACATGCTTAGTGTACAGTCATGCACACACATGTGCACATGCAGTAACTAGAGATTTTTAATTTTGAATACATATCAGTTAGCAAACTCTTGACTCAGAATAATCACCTCAATAATATTTTCAGTCAAATGCCTAAACATTTGAGTTGCCTTCCTAAGGAAGACATACAGTAGGATACTTGTGCTTCTGAGACTTTCAGGTCTACTTTTGTGCAGGGCAACCGGTAATTTTGTTGTTTACTCTGAGTTCCCTAAGAGTATTGAATTCCCAACTTGGAAACCAGCAAATAATCTGTCTTGAAAGTCAGACTTGAAAGATATAACTGAAAGATTTAGTTCATAAACTGTATAGTCTTCTGATCCTGCGGAATTGAAATGAATAAACTTGAAAACACATTTAAAGATCTGAGCAACAATCACCAAATAACTTAAGACAAGCATGGGGCAGTTTTCTTTGGAAATCAGCATGGCACATGACTCTGCTCCCTGAGATGCCTCACAAAGCGCGATTCCAAGTTATGCCATTGTTCCACACAATTGCTTTAGCTTTCTAAGTAGGCACATTTCCAAATTGGAAAAAAAATCAATAGTCATTATAGAATTTGAAGTGCCTACTGATTATGTATTTTAGATGTCTTTGTTACATGCAAATTTTACAGATGTAAGCTTTTCATATGATGTCATGTTTGGTACCTGTGATGATTAGTTTTGCCACCTTTCCAATTAAAATTTTAATTCTGCAGAAAGGCTTGTAATGGAAATAAAATGTGGTTGAAGGTTTTGTAGAGGGAAGGGTAAGACTGGTTTATAAGAGAGGCAAGCCTTCTGTGGCATTTTTTAAGCTTTAAAGGAAGTTAATAAGCCAATTTAATTGAATTCAAACATGACTCAGCTTATAATATTGAATTAGTAAATAGGAAAAAAGCAATTAAATTGCCAGAGCATCCTCTAACTTCATCATCATCACTATAATACTTATTATTGTTACCATTATTATTAGGTCATAGGAAATTTTATTTTTTAGTTGTTTTAATGCTCTTGTTTTAAAATCAACGCACAATTATTTCAATGTTGTCTGTGTAATTACCCTTAGATCCGTCATGTGTAGGCATTGGGTATCTGGTAAAGTAGATAAGTAATGAACTATGCAGCGTAAGCAATGGATGTGTTTCCTTTGACATGAGCCCCTTATTGCCCAGGAGCTTCACTGGTCTTTCACCTGTGGTTGAAACAGAGTAGATGACTATTTGAGAGGAATATTGTTTATCCATTTACCTGTGGTCCTTTAGAAATGTTTGCAAAGACATGTTCATAGCTTCCTTCTCTTTAATTCTTAACTCAAAAATGTGCTTTGCTGCTTAATTCTTAATCAAAACCTTAGGGATTAATTCTTAAAATTTAGAGTATACTGAAGGATGAAAAGAAGATGGGAAATGGTATATGAATGGAGATACCTGTAAACACAATGGTTGGTACTCTGGAGTCCTTTTAAAATTATAATTTTTATATAATTGTTTTAACACGATAAGATAACAGTCTGTGGTCATCTGCTTGATAAGAGGAGTATGTGGACATCTGCTTGCATAGGCAGATGTCTTTTATATTCTCTCTCTCTCTCTCTGTGCACACACACGTGTTTGTATGCATGCAGAGTCACATCTTTGCATCTGTGTGGATGGCAGAGCTCAACCTTAGGTGTTGTTCCTCAGGTGCTAGTCATCTTGGTTTTGCAACATTTTCTTAGTAGCTTGGGACCTGCCAAATTGTTTAGGCTAGCTGGCCAGGAGCCCAGGGCTCTGCCTGTCACAGTATCCTTGGTGCTAGGTCTATAAACCTGTGCCAGTGTTCCCAATTTCATTTTTATTTTTCAGATGTGGCTTCTGTGGATCAAACTCAGGTCCCTAAGCTTACACATGGCTTTCTCCCCAGTCTTATTATTACCCATCTTAGTACTGAAAATATTTTTTGATTCAAGAGCAATGTCTAGGTTAGAGATTATACAAGTCTAAAGACAAACTTTTGTTTGTTTGTTTTGAGACAGGGTTTCTCTGTAGCTTTGGGGCCTGTCTTGGAACTCACTCTGTAGACCAGGCTGGCCCTGAACTCACAGAGATCCACCTGCCTCTGTCTCCCAAGTGCTGAGATTAAAGGCGTGCACCACCACCGCCCTGCTCAAACTTTTTGTATCGTAGAGAATGCCTCAGTCTGCTGAGAAAAACATCTGCCGTGCAACACAGGGGTTTGCTTTCTACTGAAAGGGAAGAAATCCTTTGCTGCTGCAACCCACTGTCCCCTGTCTCCTCGTAGGGGAGGTTTTGATGGCTGGCACACATGCCCTTCATCATCCTCTGCCTGTCCCGGTCTCCTCCAGTCCTCATCATCTTGCCAGTTCCCAGGTTTAGAATGTTTGAAGAGAGAGTGAATTTCCTAGGCTAACCAGGACAGTGGCAATCACATTATTCCAGGTGCCAGCCCTGTTTTCTTGTTTTAAGGTTTCCTATGGATTCCGCACAAATGTGACAGCCGTATCACTGGCCCCACTGTTGATGGTTGTGCTTGAGTAATCAGCAGATCATAGCTTTAACCGTGTGCTTGTCACGTTCTAGTTCCATATGTAAGGAAAGAGAGCCAAGACTTCTTCACAGTCTTCAGGATAAGCAACAATTCTCAGATCCTGTTATGAAAAATATTCATGTTTACTTTTATAGTCCATAGGATTTACTTATTTATATGTTCATGGGTGTTTTTTCTGCGTGTATATCTGTGTAACACGCTCATGTCTTGTGCCTACAGAGGCCAGAGGAGGGCAACAGGTCCCCTGGGAACTGGAGTTAGAGACTATTGTGAGCGGCCCTATGAGTGCTAGGAACTGAACAGGTCCTCTGGCAGAGCAGCCAGAGCTCTTATCTGCTGAGCCACGTCCCAGCCCCTGTATAGTCTGAGGTTTGTCTTGAATGTGCTGTGGCCTTCTATTCACCTTATTTTCCTTATATTTTATCATGAACCCATAACTCCATTTATTGCTTCTTATTTGAATACTGCTGCTGTTTTCTACCATCTAAGCAATGTCGGAACCTCCCATCTGTTTAGTTCTTCACATTTTTGCAGGCGCTGACTTCTTTTTACTTCAGCTAACGCATTGGTGGTAGCTCAAGGGCCTGAAAAATTCTTCAGGTGCAACTACTCATTCCTCAGAGCATTCTCATGTTTCGGAATTACACTATGTGGCTTGTGATGGCATAATCCATGGGTTTCATTTCAGGTGCATGAAGAGGCTTCTCAAAACACTTAGTTCTAATGTAGAGCTTTTAAAAAAGCTTACAGCTGGTTCTAGGTGGGCATCAAGGGCAGTCCTAAGCCCTAGCGAGGCCTTCAGTCTCCTAGAAAGATGAAATAAATTTATAACTCGACAGAGAGGATTCTAAGATTTCAACCAGAGATGAAGAAGCATTGTGGGACAAGCTTCCAGAAGGCTGTGATGTCCTGCAGGCCCCGATAGTCTGAGGAGGTCGCAAACAACGGGAAAGAAGGGAGCATATGAGGGAGGAGTGCACATGACCCTTATTGTGAGTTTCTTTCCACCTCAAACCATGACAAGATTAGATGGGGGGCTGAGGTGGGGTTCTACAGTTGTTGCTTCTCAGAAGACAAGATACGTGCTTACATTTCACGTACGCTCACGTCAGAGAGTCCATTTTACTTGGCATAAGTAGGAAACAGGCTTATGTTATGGGAAATGAATCTCCTTGCCACTTATTTCTTCCGCTTGCTGATTTGGTTAGTAACACTGAGTTGGGGAATAGTAGGAAGGGTGATGGGCAGGGCTCCTGTCCTCAGTCACGCCGTGAGCTGACTTTAACTGGTTCTTGACGCTGTCATTTCATCTGGGTACCGTCTGTCAGAACTCCTTTGAGGGGTGCATTCGTGGTCCGTCTCTGACAAGGGTTAATGAGTCTTCCGGATGATTTGGTTTTTCAACGTTCTCTTTTTCTAATTCCGTAATCCTCAGAGATGGCGGGGAATATACTTCAAAGTGAGTACTGCAGGTTTAGTTCAAACAGCAGCTACTTAAGTAGCTCAGGAAACTGCCTGTCCGCGGCTCTGGGGTGACAGTGCTGCAGATTTGTCGCAGTCTTTCCGAGTTGGGTGGAAGCAAAGCATTTTATTACAGAAAATATGTCCTGGGTCTGTATTTTCTCCTCATTCCTTACGGAGTTTTGATTCGGGGACAAAGTCCCTGTCCCTCCAGAGTGCTTCATTTTCCCTTATCCAGAGCACACATTTTCGACTCTGTCCTGTCTGGTTATTACTAGACTCCGGAGGAAGAGTGGTTTGAGCCAGGGCCCCACGTTGTGGAAGTTTCTATATCCGGTAAACTGGCTCCATTCCAGGGCAGAATAATTTATCAACGAATGAGACACCAGCCACTTCCCACTCGCCCTCTGATTGCGTTCAAAGCTCCTCCTTCCCAGCCGTGCAGAGTGCGCTGGAGTACGGGCTGACAGACAGCCTCTCTCCTCCTCTTCATTTTGTTCAATCAGTGCTTTCTGGCACCTATTGGGCTTCTTATTAATAGTAATAAGATGTTCATTCACTGAGTGTCTGGTACTACCGTGCCTCGCTCTGCCTTGCCGCTGAGGCAGGGAAGCAGACGGTAGCACTGATTTCTGAAGCATCAGGTAGTGTTTAACAGGGCGGGGGGGGGGGGAGACGACAAAATTAGCAAGTTGACTAACCACTTCCCTTCCTTGTGGCTCTTTAATATTGTAACGGACACAGGAGCGTTCAGAAGGACGGGGCTCGTTTTCCACACCACAGCACACTTTGGCAAAGGGAATGCACAACACAACGGGTGAGTTTCCTTTCGTTTAAGTTTTTGAGAGAAGTGTAAAGAGGGTGTCGTGCGGGCGCTTCTCAGCTTCCGTTTGCAGACGTCTTTAAGGGTCTGCAGGCTGTGGGAAGATGACCCTGGAATGAGGGGAGCAGAAGGGGTTCTGATCAGTAGCAATGAGACAAGGGAGTGAGTGAAAATCCAGCTCTGGGTAAGTCTTGGCTGTTCCAGGCTGGGGCAGTTCTAGAGTTGGTGGCAGCATCCATTTAGGAAGCGTGTATGTTATCATACCTGGGTTCTCAGTCTTGCTGTCAGAGCGTCAGCTGCAGAGCCTGCGTGCCTTGGACCTGAAGTGATTACCATCTTACATGGTTGAAATTGTTTCTTGCTTTCATCTTTTTGATAATGGAAAATGAATATGCAGAGCAGTGCACAGGTTCCCCGGGCACTCATAACCCAGCCCCCACAGTTAGGATCTGGTGTTGTTTCTTAAGGACTATCGCAGTGGGTACCTGCTGTGGGGTGTTGGATTATAGTATTTTGAAACATGTCCCTTGTAAGCATTAAATGAGAGAGGCCTAAAATTCCCTAAATGGCCATGCCGACCCATTGATTTTAATTTTGGAGACTGTTAAGTCGGAGGATGGAGTGATGACCGACAGGAAGTTAGACTTTGGAGGTCCAGCGAGTCAACGAGCAGGGATAGGACATCAGATATTTTTTGGGACCAGACTTACTTTAGGCAGAGTTTTGGTTTCATTATATACGGTATTCCCAAGAAGCTTCTTAACTTCTCGTGCCTGAGTTTCCTCACCTCAAATGAAGACAATAATATTCAAACATGGTGCTGGTCCTACAAACTGTTACCTGAAATTATTACAGCAAGGTGAGGTTGGGTCTATTTCTGGATACTTCACTGTTCTGGCCATTGTTCACCTTCTGATTATTTGATTTAGAGGACACATGAGGAAGATTTCCACTGAGAAGCTTGTCCTGGCCCTAAGAATCCCTCGCTCTTGCCACAGCCACCCTCCCTCCAGCTGTCCTCAGAATGTGTCTGAAAATGTGCAGTGAGCAGGCCTTGCTCATCTTCTCTGAGAGGAGAGGCAGCAGAGGGTTGTGTAAGCTCTCAGAGCCGTGAAGAACAGACTGGAGGGCAGGGACACCTTCCTGGGCCTTCTGACCACCGTGGGGAGGGGTGTGGCTAGGAATGAACCCTGCTTTACCTGGGTCTCTTTCTCTAGCCTGGATTTGGGTTTTCTTTGCCCCGAGGAAGTGTCTCCAGGCTGCCCAGGTTTTCTTCTGGTTCGGCAAACTGGCGAAATAACTCTTTTCAGTTGTAAGGACAGGGATGGGATCCTGAGGCTGGTAACAAACTGGGCGGTCAGGGTGTTCTCTGGATCGCCTTTCCTTCTTCACGTTCTGAGGCCTGCATGGCGTGATTAGGATCAGTTGACATTGGTCTGCACACAGAGCATCTTTCTACTTTAATACTTCCAACGTCTCTCTATGTTACTCATTAATGTCTTTAGATATAAAGAACTGAGGCACAGGGAGAGGAAGCAACTTTTTCTGATTAATTAGACACCACAGATTCCTCCCCCCCATGTCTGTCTGATTTGAGCACTTGCCTATAAAATAATCCATTGTTTCAAATACGTATCGTCAAAACACCCGCTAGGTTCTGCTCTCCGTCTTCCTTGAATGAGAGAGTTATCAGTAATCTTTCAGCATGAGGTGCATGGAAAAGACTCTTTTGGAAATGTTTTTTCCCCCAGAGTGAATTCTTATACTGCCTAATTAGAATCTGGAAATGTGTTGTAAACTTTGACAGATACGGAGGCTGGTGGGGCAGAGGCCCCACTGTAGCGAAATGCGTATTGATGAGGGGAAAGAAGCATTCTTTACCATCTTCAGCGGTAGATCTGCTCCGTGGCCATTTGTCTCACTTGAGCTTGTGCAGAGGGAGCGGGACGTTCACCTAAGTTCGTCTAACAGAGCGTGCAGTGCTGGGGTGTGGTCTGTATCAGCTGCACGTATCATCTATGTAAAACATGATGAACCCCGAGGAGGCACTGAAGACATAGGAGCTGGCGGGGTCTGGGGAGAACAGGGCCGAGCACAGTCAGGCATTTTAGACCCTGGATTTGGTTATCGCTCTTTTGTTCCGAAATTACTGGTGCAACTGCAGAAAATAGAACTGAATGTGTGAATGAAGGGAGAGGTGAATTTCACAGTTTCGGAGAGAGTTTTCCCTCCAACAAAGCAATAATGCTTTCACCCCCCACCTTTTTACAGAAGGGGGCAATCTTGGAGGTGGAGCTGAGGATGCAAACGTGTAAAGTAATGGCTTGTCTTCTATCAGGAAATCTGGTATAATGGACACACTTTCATTTTTCCTCATTTTTTTAAATCATTGTCCAAAGAACTTAGGTCAACTTGAGAAACTTAGGCGAGTTGTGTCTTTGTGATTGCTAGAAAGGTTTTTGAGATCTTTATTTTTTTCCACAGAGAAAGTCCCTTTTAGAGGGGGAACAAGGGAAGCAGGCATGGAGAGGGAGGATGAGAGAGAGACTGGGGGGAAACGGATGGAGCGGGAGAGAGGGATTTTGAGCACCCTTAGAGCCTGGAGCAAGCACAGGCTCCCTAGCTCTGCCAATTGCAAGCCATCTTCTGCAATTGCTCCTTCATCTGTTTCGTTCATTTCATTTTTCTGTCTTCAGTGTCTTTATCCCAGAAGAACGCATAACACACAATGTGCAAACTAGCTCCACGGTTGGAAGCTGCTCCACCTTCTGTGTTTAGAGACAGAAGTACCCTTTTGTTTATCAATGCCTGTTTTGTTGTGTGTTCATGTAATTTTTAAAGGGCTTCGTCCTGTGGACTCATGTTTCCAAATCTTGCTTTTATACCCTAATTTAAAAATATTTGTCTGTGTCTTTGTGTCACTGTTCTTTAGACATGAAATCTTTTGTTAATGTATGACGAGAAACAGAATAAAAAGTCAGCGCACTCGTGTATGTAGAAGGGGAGTTCCGTGCAGGTTTTGGCAGAATCTGGATTTCGCAAAGGATAGTTGTGTCGGGAGCTGCAAATTGTCCAGTTCAGCTCGGAGGAACTGAAAAGTTTACGCACTTAGAATGAGGTCGAGGAGAGAATAGATCATGAGGTGTAAGGCTGGATGGACAGAAACGCTCTTGAGTCTATTGCCTGGTTCAGAAATAATCAATGGTCTGGACTGACAGCAGCATCAGGGGCAGTGGTGGTGCGCGGACTGGAAACTCTCTTCTTACACGGAGGGTATGATAAGGAGCTGCCCATGAGGATGAGTGAGGGAGTGTCTGTTAGGACCTCACTGGAAACGTGCATTCACGTCATGAGCAAGCGCATGAGATGCTTCTGAAACGTTCCAGGAGGGTCTGTGCAGCCAGGGGATACTCACCCAGGGAAACGGCATCCTACAAGGGATGCCGAGGGTCCGAAGCTCAACTCTGGAAACTCCCAAAACTTAGCAGATGAGCACTGGGGAAGCAGCCAATCAGGACAAATCACAGCCTGATAAAGTGAAATCCAGAAAGCTGTGACTTCAGAGGAAGCCTAGGAAAGCATGGTCAAGACAAGGACTGGATGTCTACCGTGCGTAAAGAACTGATAAACTTTGAGAACCATAGAAGGATTGTGGGGTCTGCAGGTTCCTTCAAATTGCGTTGTTTTGACAAGCTAAGAACGTTATGCTGACTGACTTCATGAAGATGTGAAGACAAGGGGACGCCATACTGATTTCTTGAGTGGTGTTGTATTTATGTTCTTATTTCTATTGTCATGAAGTGCGCAAAATTCAAGGAAACAGAAGTAAACTGTTTATGTTATCCTAGATTTACTTCCCCAAAGTAGAAAATGCTTGCAGCCAGCACTTTCTTTGTAAGTGTATTTCCAAATGTCAAGGCTACCAGATACAGATCGTTCAGCTGTGTCCCCTGGGACACGGGTGACAGTGGCTGAGGCTATTTTTCATTGTCACAAAATGGGAAAGAGGTATGTTTTTGGCATCTGCTAGCTAAGGCCAGGGGTGCTGTTGTAGGTCCTATTCTGTGTATGGCAGCTTCCTTCTCCATCAGAGTGTTTGGCACCCAATGCCCGCAATGCCCCAAACACAAAGTATGACACACATCTGCTCAGTGCCAGTGTAAGTTGGTGGTGGTGGTAGATCACCCTCAGAAGTTGAATAAGTGAGAGATGGAGATCTTAACGACTTTCCCATGGTCTATCTACAGGTTTATGTAGTGTAAAGTGGTCTCTGCCTCTCTGTTTTTGTCTGTTTGTCCATCTGTCTCCCTCTCTCCTATCTGTTTCTGCATGTATGCCGATGTCTGTGCAGGTGTGTAGATGTGTGCAGAGTTGCGGGAACTGAAAGATGCCTAAGGCGTTATTGCTCATGGCAGTCCACTTTAATTTTGAGAGAAGGTTCCTAACTGACTTTGAGCTCACTGTGTGATTTAGGCAGGCACGCCAGTGAGCCCTCGTTATCTATTTTCTTTGACCTCTGCCCCCTGAACAGAAGTCAACATGCTAAGAACTTTTAAAACATGGTCTGGTCTTAGAGGAAGAGGACACTTGCTTGTTTTTCAGCCGTCTGGCCTCAGACCCAAAATAATCTCACAGAAACTATGTTATTTAAAACACTGCTTGGTCCATTAGCTCTAGCTTTTTATTGGCTAACACTTATATCTTAATTTAACCCATTTCTGGTAATCTGTGTATCGCCACATGGCTGTGGCTTACCTGCTAAAGTTCCGGCGTCTCTCTGCAGTGGGACTACATGACTTCTCTCTGACTCCACCTCCTTTTCCCCAGCATTCAGTTTAGTTTTCCCTGCCTAGATAAGTTCTGCCCTGCTATAGGTCCAAAGCAGTCCTTTATTAACCAGTGGTATTCACATCATACAGAGGGGAATCCCACATCAGTCTGGTGATTGGGCTCAGGTCCTGGGCTGGAAAGCAGACACATTGACCACTGTCTCTCGGTCCCACAACATGTTCTTTCAATTTGGTTTTCTTATTGATGCTTCTTTGTAGAAATAAGTAAGTGAATGTCAACAATAAAGCCATGAAATGTTTCCCTAGGATTAACTTTCCACAGGATTCTTCTAACCGGTATGAATGGAGGGCAGTGCTTTACCTGAGGCTGTTACACTTCTCACGCCGGCCGGAACTGAACATTTGATGTCTGGTTAGCTCCTATGCTGTAGTGGACAGTAGGGAATTTCTGTAGTCAAAATAAATTTAAAAAATTTATAAGATTCATTTTCTTAAAATGTAGGAAGATCTTCCATTCTCTATTTTTCTCATTTTATTTTAATATTCTTGATGTATCTAATGTGTGATTGAATAACTATTTTTAAAAGTCCCTTGATAGTCATCTCCAAGGCAGGAATTGTCTTTAGTTTTTTTTTTTTTTTTGAGTAATTGTCTTTATAATGCACACTCTCATAGTAACCTGTCATTCACAATTAGGCTAAGGGTTCTGTGATGATGAATATGCACACATACACACACAAACATATATCTCTCTTGGAATATATTGTAGAACTTCAAACAAGGGGCTGTCCTGATGTAGAAAAGCTTAATTCTATTAGAATCCAAGCAAACCTATAAGTCAAAACCATGGCAAAAGGGCAGTCTCTTTCCACATCCTGTCCTTTTCCTTCTTGGTTCTAAGTCTTCCCATCCATGAAGTTAAGAGTCCGTGTAGCTCAGTATGTAAACTTGCTGGACCAGCTTTCCTCTGTTGAGCACCCATTTGAGCTCCTGAGCCCCATCCCCGCCTGGTTGCGTCTGCTGATGAGGGCTCCGCTCCGCTCCTCTCTCACACCCCATTTCGAGCTCTGTTCCCGTTTCTTTTTCTGGAGTCCCACTAGCTACTAATGCAAAGGTGTCATCTGTATTATTAGCAGTAATTCACAATGCACTATTATTGGTCTAATGTATTCAGTCCCAGATGGCACCTTCAGAGGGCACCTCAGTGCCCGCACCTAGAGTGGGTCCTTCTGGTGGCTACTCAGGTAACAAGGCAGATGCCTGCAAAGCTGGCTGGCATCATTTCCACAAATACTTCTGTGATTTGTACCCAAATTCATAAATAGTTTTAGACATATTAGACCCATATTTCAGTATTGTTTTATGTTTTTCTCAACAATGTCTTTTTAACTTTTAATGCAGTTAATATTTACACATTAATCTGTGCTCAATTATATCCTCAAGGCAGTGGTTATATGACCGCATTGCTACATGGGCCACTGCCAGGCACATCCTGCTATTGGCTGTTGTCTTAGTTATCCCATACAAAGTCACAAAAACCAATAGTAAAACTGTAACAAAAAGATTTATCTATGAGAAAACCAAGATGTTTTTTATAAAAGTATCATATTAGAATTTTGTAAATGCTATGAAATGAAAATTTCAACAATTAGACAAAAATATTTTTGAAATTTGAAATGTTTTGAATTAGGATTGGGCTAGATTCTTTTGGCTGAAAATACTAAGTGAGATTTAAAACATTTTGGGGGCCAACTTTCCTAGTTTTCAGATGAATAATGATGTGTAGTTACTCTTCCGTCTGTTACTGAAGCTGAGTTGAGGCACAAGGAAGGGAGGAGCAGTCTCAGGTGTGTGACTGCATCTCAAAGGGCTGCATTAATGTTTATGCAAAAGGAAGATCTAAAAAACTTTTCTTTTAAAAAGTGACTAGTACCTTGCCAATATACCTCCCTAAGGGCTTCCCCCCGCCCATTCCTTTGTGTTTATATGTGTATGTCTGTTGCTGCATAACATTTGAAGCCCTTTTTGCTTCAAAATTTTCCCTACTTACGACATGTTCTGATAATCTCAATTTAGCATATTCCTCAGTTTTGTTAGCACCTTTGGGTAGTATGTTGGAGAGGGAAGTAATGAACCGGCCACATTCCAAGAGATAACATGTATTTTCCCATTAACTTTGCTTCTGTGTTAATTTTGCCTCATGAAATCGCACTCCACTGGCCAGGAGACTCTCCCCATGCATCTGCTACCCTGGTGTCATGCGGCATTCTGCCAGGAAGGTCCAAGCTGCACCAAGGTCAGGCCTCTGTTCAGCAGCACCTTGTCCCTGGGAAGGCGGCGCTGCATGTCCTAGACCTGGTCTGAATCTCTGTGGGACCCCCTTCATTTTCTCTATGGCTCACCAACTCAAAGCCTCTAAAAAGTCATAAGTTCTGGCAATGCGGACATCATCACCCAGAATTCGCATCTTTCTCCACTGACAGCTGCACCTCTCTGCACACATGGACTTTTCCAAAGAGCGTGAAGGTTGAGATATGTCCTGGACCAATGCCACTCTTGCTGGAGCCATAAATACAGGGTTGTCTTTGACTTAACCTCCTGAAAGAAGTGATAGGGAGTGGAAGGTCAAGTGTGCACCACGTAGTATGCTTAAGAATGCTGAAATGTTCTCTGTAGACATAGAAATAACATGTTGTTCATCAGGACTAATGTGGAAATGCAGAAATTATTTTAAAGTCAGATGAAGGCATGCTATAAGAGCAAACTTGTCTATCTATTTATTTATTCCTTTCTCATTTATCTTTAGTCATGTAGGTTGAACCCAGGGCCGCATGCATACCAAGCAAGCGCCGTGCCAATGATCTGCATTCCTAGCTCCTAATAAACCAGTTTGGTTTTCATTCTGGAAACGTCTCAAGTAAAAACATGAACAACTATTAAGTTAAAGTTCCAGAGCTCACACAGTTTCAAGTATTTCTTATATTCCTTATGCTAAAAGTAGAGAATGCTTTGTGCTTGCTAGAAAAGGGCTGTCCCACATCACTTGGAAGACTATGGTGGTTTCCTATATATAGTTGCTACAAAGCTCTTTCCAAAACAGCTATTTTACAGTTGCTAACACATCACTTGCAAAGCCCAATAGCATGGATCCTGGGTCTTGCAGAAGAGCTTACACCATTCTTCCTCAACCATTCTGAACAAAACTGCGATCAGAGAAGCAAGCACAATTACTTTAACGTTCCCCCTTGAAAACAAATGTGCTGTCCAGTCTTCATTAACACGATGCACACTGGAGTCACCTGAGAACAGGAAACGTCCACTGTGGAGCTGCCTCCATCAGACTGCCAGCATACATGGTTCTCAGCATTGTCTTAACTAGCAATTGATGTGGGAGGGCCTCACTGTCCTTGGTGCCATCCTGGGCACATTGTGTAAGAAGCAAGCTAGTCTCAAAAGTCAAATAAAAAAAAGAAGCAAGACAGTAAGCAGCATTGCTCAGTGGCTTCTGCATTACATAGAACACATTCATTTAGACATGGTAGTTGAGCTTATCATTTATTATAAAACAGTGTTTTATGACGTGTGTATGTATGAGTATGTAATGTATGTGTATATGTATGTGTAGGTGTGTCTGTGCATGTGTGTGCGGTGTGTGTATGTTTGTATGTATGTGTGTGTATGTGTACATGGGCATGTGTGGTGTATGTTTGCACGTATGTTTATATGCATGTATGTGTGCATGTGTGTGTGCACGTGTGGTGTGTATGTGTTTGTATGTGTACGTGTGTGTACGTGTGTGTGCAGTGTGTGGTGTGTATGTACATGTGTGTATATGTGTACATGTGTGTGTACATGTGTGCGGTGTGTGTGTGCAGTGTACTTGCTGGGGTTACAGCAGCTTGGGGGACCCCAGGCCCCCCCTCAGGCTTGCATAGCGGGTGCTCCTCACTCCTGAGATAGAGCTCTTTAGGGCTGACAGGTACCTGGGTTTTGTTGCTGTTAGTTTATATTTTCTAGGAACTTTGATACTTAAGGATAGCATATTTTATAGTGTGTCTGTGTGGAGGGCCTGATTTCTCTTTAGCGGAGTTATTTTAAGACCGTGCGTGCCATTTCTACGCTTTGCTTACAATGAATTCGATAACAGGTTTGGGTTATCTCCTTTCTGGAGTTATGATATGGAGAAAGCTTATGAGAGCATTCATGCAAAAGATGATCATTTCTCCAAGTGATCTTGGCAATTTTGTTGAAGATTCATTGTTCTGAGACGTGGGTCTCCGAACTCCTCCTTTTAAACCCATATTTAAATAATTATAGCAGAAGAGAAATCTCTGCCTACCCCATATATGTGTATGTATATGTATGTGTGTATGCATTATGGGGATATGTTGAAGTGTGTATACACACATGTGTATGCACATAGATAGACACATCAAAATTTTCCTTGCATAAAGTGGTTTTAATCTCTTTTATTCCAGAGATTTCATTTAAGTTTTGTTTAATAACCTACTGGGAAAGTAAATAGCTTAATACTTTTTCATATTGCTATGTGGGTTTTTAAATGCAGAAATGGAAACCAAAACTTTGACATCCATTTACTAGACTATGAATTAACATAAATGTACAACAGATATATTAACAGAGCAAACTACCACTGTCTTTTGTGCCTTTACCTGAGAAATACCAGTCCCTCCTCCCATTCCCAGCAGACTCTCATGCTTAATAAAGGGGTGAGGAAATGGTGCCGTGGAAAATGTCTGTTCATTACATGTTCCCAGGTGGTCAGGTATTCCCACACATGTGCTTCCCAGTCTCCCTCTATCACCATCAGGTTCAGTATATAAGAAATGAATTTGGAATATATCCATTGAGTGTGACCACTTCTACATCTGTGCATCTGAAAAGTAGTCGGCTCACCTAAACAAACTGTGTTAAAGATTTTGCTGCGTATTTTTCTTTTAATTGAAAATAGATTTTTTTTCATACAGTATGTTGTGGTCATGGTTTTCCCTCCCCCAACTCCTCTCAAATCCTCCCCACTTCCTTACCCACCGAAATCCACACTTATCCCCATTAGAAAAGAAATAGACTTCTAAAAACAATAGTAAAATAAAGACAACCTAGAATAGGGTGAAAGATATAAAGAATAGACAAAGAACCACAGAAGTAGCACAAGAAACACACACACGTCACCCACACAGAAATCCCATAAAACACAAAATCAGAACCATAGTGCAAAAGCAACAGACCTGTAGGACAAAACAAAAACAGTAGCAGAAACAACTCCCTCCCTCGCGAAATTCAAGGCACCACTGAGTTCATTTTGTGTTGGCATCTGCTACTGCATGTGGGGCCTGTCCTTGCGAGTGAGTGATTTGAATACCCAGAGAGACCCCATTGGAGAAAAACATCTTTTCCTTTGCAAGTGGTTATCAGTTGGAGATAGTTTGGGTGTTACGGATGAGGCTTTGTGTCTGCTTCCCCCTCAGTGTGGGAACTGGGCTGCCTTTGAAGTGGTCTTTAAGCACCTAAGTGCTCCAGTGTGGGGAGAGCCCTCATTGTCAGTTCCTGCTCTCCTTCGGGGCACATGGAAGCCTTGGAGCCTCAGTGTGCACAGCGAGTGGGTGGAGCATGTTTGCATGGCCGGCTGTTTGTCTGCACTCTGGGCTCAGGCTGCTGATTTTGTGCACCTAATTGCCACCTGTGACGTCTGCCCGTATGCATCGTTCCCTAGTCATTGCTCCAGTGGGACTCTCTTTTCGTAGGTAGTTTTTCTTGAATCATTTTTATTCAGAAAATGGAAGGGACTTTAGATTAGATACAGGGCTTCCTATTATTCTTTGGTCAGGAAAAGCTAATACTTAGATAAGTATTTTTACATAATTATCTGTGTTGTTAATTGGTCACTCCATGGTTCTTTCTTAAAGCATAGGATTTTTTTTTTCTTTCTGGTTGTAGAATAGCATATGGAAGTCATTAAAGGAGCGGTCGTTTCTCACAGATGGTCTAAGAACATGAGCTGTTGGAATGGCTGAGTGGGATGATGTTGGGATCACCGGGCACGAGATGGCACAGGGTGGTCACAGGACGAAGCCTTACGTTTTTATGTTGTGGAGCAGAGGCTCAAGTATACAGAAGAGTTGTTACGTGCCTACCAAATCTGCTTCCACGGAAATGGAGTTGTAGAGGAGTGTATGACTGGCCAATTAGGAACTCGGGCCTTAGGACTCTCTCTCCTTTAAGTGTGACTGGGAAGCTGTCCTTAGGCGTGGCAGTCACCTCTGGTCTGTGCTGGAAGACTCTGTTGACCGCTATGCTCCCTTCCTCCGTACTCGCTGGAACCCCAGACGGTTTTGCTGTTGCTTTAATCATATATCGACAATAATGCTCTAGGCAGGAAGTCGGAAAGAAGCTTGGCTGGTGAAGGATCTGCCAACCTGCAGTGCGGGGTTACCTGGTTTGATGGTGATAGCCATTTAAGTTAAACTCCACCTGAGAGAGAGAATTTTGTTGGCTGGAGCTCTGCCCATGTTTAGTCATGAGGGAGTTGGATTTGAATCTGCGTGCCTCTGTGCCCTTGTTTGTTGTCTTTTGTTGAGATTGTGAAAGAGCTTAACAGTTCTGAATTTACAATACAGCAGGTACTGAGTCGAGGTCTTTTTACATTCTGTCATTTATTGCTCACAACCAAGTAGTAAGCTGAGAATTGTTATCAGGCTTTATTGATGTGCGTACTCAGGGAAAATGATGATAATTGACTCCCCCAAAGGTCTGGGGTTAGTCATGGAAGGTTTGAAGCTCTGATCAGTAACCCCAGAGCTGTCAGTCGTAAGATGACTAACTTTAGAACAGTGCCTAGGAAGTGTGGAACATCCCATAATCGCCACTTCCGTTCTGAACCCTTAGAACAGGCATCCTAACCCGGTGTCCCTTACAGCCAAGGTAAGATGGGCTGCGCTCAGGGGAGCCAGGGGTTTCCTAGCAGGGGCCACGGAAGCCTGAGCACCTCAGTGCATGGCCTGGAAACCAAAGAGCAATGGCTTTGGCTTCGGTGTGAAATGAGATGGCTGTGTTTGCCTTTGGTGCGGGTGTTGGGGATCTAAGCCCTTTATGCAGTGAGTCGGCCACTCCAGTTCTAAGTTTAACATTTTTTTCCCATGACAGAAACAGTCTTTCACTTGGTCAAACAAACCTATAAAACTATGAAAGAAACAGGGTTAACACAATAACATCTTCCCTCTGGTGTTTGTAAATGATCTGCCTGTACTTGGTTTGGAAAACTTTACTTTCTAATTGAAGCCTATTAGAAGTGAAACAGAGTGGATTCTTTTTTGGTTTTCAAATAAGCTAGTTTATTTGTAAATTTAGTCAAGATACATAATTGACCTAAAAATTTCACTAGGGTAATTTTCAAAATCACTTGAAGGCCACCCAATCACACTCACCTCCTAGCCTTCCCATGTCCACTCCACTCCCCCATGACCTCTTCTAAAAAGGCAGTCTGTTTGGTATGGTCCATATATTCACTGGAGTTTGGTCAAATTCCTAGTGGCTAGCGGTCTAAGGAAGGATGAGTCTTTCTCTTTCGTGCGTCCATGCTAGAAACCATCAACCGAGGAGAGCCTGTGGTGGCCAGAGCCACCTCTTCATTGCCCATGCAGCCACCTGCACCTCCTTGCTGTGGGTCAGCAAGGGGCGGGGTCAGCTCTCCATGTCACCCTCGCTGTGCTGTGGGCCAGTGAGATGTCAGCCCTGTCCTCTCTCCACGTGGAAAGCCAGCACTCCCACACAGAGGGTATTGTGCCTGCTGCCAAGCCGCTGCTGCTGAGGTGCAGGGCCAGCTTTCCTGATCCCGCAGCATTGGAGGGTCGCTGTGTGACTGCCCACCAGGGGTGGACAGGCTCCTTCCCACGCCTATGTTAACAAGACCGCAGGCAGCAGCCCACAGGTGTCCGCATGGTCTTAGGTGATAATGTAGGTTATAGATATCAATATCCTTGGCTGTATCAAGACCACTGGTCCACTCATGCCCTCAGTGCCTACGTGGGCCACGAGCTCGGTGGGCCTAGGTCACTCACTTCAGCTTGGTGCCCCGAAACAGCTAAGCCTGAAGTTATCACCAAGGAACCAGGCTCAGACTGCATAGATCCACATGAATCTCGGGCTTCATCACAGTCTGGGGCAGCAGCACGCACCACCAACACTAACATGGCCTCACTAGTCCTCCATGGAGGTCCAGTCGGGAAAGTTAACCTTTCCCCATCTTGGGCCTCTGTTTTTGCCCAGAGCCAGAGGGCAACAAAATGGCAGCTTCGTTTTGGTGTGTGTCTGTAGAAGCTCTAGGCTGTTGTACACCATTCCACCAACCCTGCTGGGCAGTGCCTGATCTTCTGTCTACCTCTCTCCAGTGTGCACACCACTCTGTTTTTCTATCCCTTTCTCCTCCCCACCACATAGTTGTCCTTTCTAGTGTGTCTGACATCGCCACCGCGGGCCTGCAAGAGACTTTCTCTGTCCCACCAACCAGACCCAAATAATGACATGGACACTTATTATTAACTGTGAAAGCTCAGCCTTTAGTTTGGGCTTGTCCTGCTTCCTCTTATAACTTAAGCTGTTTATATTCATTTACATTCTGCCATAGGGTGTGACCTCACTTCCACCTTGCATGTCCTGTTTCCTCTCTGTGTTTTGCTGGCTTCTCCCATGCACCTAGATTCCTCCTCCTCTTCCTCTCTCTCCCTGGAGATCCCACCGATCCCCTCCTGCCTGTCTGTTGGTGGTCCATCTTTTTACCATACCAATCCCAGCAACACTTCTCCACACGGTGTACTGATATCCCGCCATAGCACAGAGTGGCCCTTGGCTCCAGAATTCTTAAATTGGATGAAGAAATTCTCAGATGATAAATATTTGTGATGTTAAGATAGTCAGACTTCTTGGAATGCAAACATATGTTAAAGCACTTTGCTTAAAGTTATAATACTTAAGAATGTGTGCTCTCCTATGTCTTTGTCACTCATGGGATGGTGCACACGTGTGCATACATAGACAGACCACACACATGTAGATAACAGCAAGGTGATGTTGACCTTAGACCTCTGTGTGTTAGTGCAGGTGCACACATGTGCATATACAGACATAGGCCACACACATGTAGACCTCAGAAAAGTTAACTATGAACTCTAATTAGGTAATTACACAAGATTTTAAGAATTTATTTGTTCTAAATATCATGCTTTATCCTAAATTGATATTTGACTTGTTCAACATGAAGAGTACTTGATTTTAGCAATATATTATATGTATGAATATTTTCATTAATTGCACCCAGTTCATTTCCATCATAGTCACTGTTCACCTCCTACCTCACCTGCAACCTCCAGCATCTCTTTTTTAAATTACCCAATTCATGCTACCCATATAGTCCTGGATGAGGGAGAGTTCCCTGAAACTTGGTCCATATTCCAGGACCCAAACCTTAAAGAGAATGAACTCTCCCTTCCTGAGAGGCCAACGACTGTCCACAGCACCTTAATTGAGGGCAGGGGCTCCGTCGTGTCCAGAGACAGTCTCTCTTTGATCTCCCCTGGATCAAGTGCACATGGTCTTCCTACGCCCTCTTCTGAGATCGTCCCTGGGCCTCAGGGAGGGAGTGTGGTAGACACGTCCCATTTGCAACTGAGCTCGCTGAAGTCACTCACTCTCTAGGCTTTGACGACTTGGAAGATTTTTGCATTAGCCACTGTCCCTTTCCCAAAGAAGTTTCTCTGAAGATTAGCTGTGTTAATCGAGGTTCAGGATTGGTGCAAACCCTGTGACCCTCTGGAAATGAGAGATGTTGCTGTATTAGGTTTGGATGGTCTTAAAAGCTGAAGAAAGCTTTGACATCTTCTCTAGGTAGTTGGTAATTAGTACTTTATGCAGGCATTTTAGGTGTGTCCCACCCAGAGAACCTTTAGACCTGCAAACCTTGAGACAGGTTCATAGCAAAATAAGTAGAGAATATATAAAACCTGAAAGTGCCCGGATTCTTATGTATTGATTACATATATTATACACACACACACACACACACACACACACATATATATATATATAAAATATGTGTAATATACACATGTATCAAAATTGAAGTTATGCTGTCTCTTAGACTGAAACTCTGGGGATTAGTGCAGTGTTTTGGGATGAGCATGAAGGCGGAAACAGGACCCTCCCAGCGTCTGGCTGATATCCCATCCTCAGAGCCACGCTATAAGGCAGATCTCAGCTCTGTGAACTCAGGTCGCTGTAAACCTGGAGGCTTCAGGAGCACCCACAGTCAGATGGCTGGTGCGGGATTACTGTAAACTCAGCTCCTTGCAGGCGCTGCTGTGATCTCTGGTCCTGCCTGTCAATCACCCCTTCCGCCCTCTCCTTTGTACCTGAAAGTTTGCCAGAACTGACCAGAACCTTCGTAAAGCTGGAATGTTTTATGGCATTTGGAAGAACCGAAGTGCGTCAGTCGTAGAACAATGCCGTGTTAGCCCGCTGTGCAGGGTTTGTTTGCCTTTGCCCAGGGTCTACTCGCTCTTGGCTTGACACCCGTTTCCTCCGAGGTCCCTTTAATGGGATCTTGCAGGTTAGCCACAGAACTGCGCGGACTCAGCCACAGTTCGCTCTCCTCACCTACATAGTTCGAGGAACTGCTTTTTTAAATTTAGATTTCGTCTCTGATGAAGTGTTTTGACTAAGTAATACCAGCTTGATGCTATTTAAAATATTTTGACAGATGGGAAAATTGTTTCAGTCTGACTTGAGCAATACTTTATTGCAGTATTTTGCAACTTAGAAAAGAATTGGTAAAGGTACTCGCTTGTTCCCCGAAATAACACCCTTCCTTTCTCTCCGAGAGGAGCAAGGCCTCCATTCAGTCAGAGATTACAATATGTGTGTTGTGTATGCTAAGATTTCATGTGATTTAAGCAAGAGGGAACATTTGGGAACTATTTCCAAACAGGGAACACTTATTGTTCTGTAAGCAAACAGAACCTAAAGAAGTTCTAGGAGGATCTGCTGCAAAGAAACTTTACAAGCCTCTGCGGGCCCGGCTGCGTTGTTCATTCTGTGGCAAAGCCACCAGAACTTAGAGTCTGTGAGGGCAAGGCTTGGACCCAGCCACATCGATGTCCATGATTTAGAATAAGTTTTAATTGATTCAGTATTTTCAAGTTTATCATTAAGGAACAGCAACAAAACAGCATCCACCAAACCCCCGGCGTTTCTTGTCTGCTCCTTACACAGCTGTGCTGCAGGGCCCTACCGGAAGAACCGGTCAGTGGCTTCCTTAGGCCAGCCCAGCACAGCACAACTGCTCATGGGAACAGGCTACACGTGTGTCTTCCAGGCCTTGTGAATCAGACGTAGGTGAACAAATCACATGGGTTTTAGCGAGGCCCTTTTAGCTGTGTTGGCCATAGGGAGACTTTGTAAATACCACACCCACCTTCTTCACAGGAGGGGGACTTGGAAGGGATTGCAGCACGTGGTTTCCAGGATGTTTTAACTACAGAAACCTTGATAGCGTTTTACCCAGGCATTGTTTTGCATCAGGTTGTGATTAAACTACCAGAGTGGGTCTTTCTTGAGAGGAGGACCCAAGATGGCCCACGAGTCCTATGTATTCCGTTGTCAGGATGTATTCCATTATTCCAGTCATGGACTGGCCTGGCATTGAGGAGCGTCACCAAAATCATAGCTGGTCTGTGTGTCAGCAACAGCCTATTGCTGATTAGACCAGGAGCGCCAACTTTGCTTTCCTAATTACAGCAGGATGCCAGCCATAAAATGATAAATATACTCAACTTTAGGATTTCTTCTCACCGGGCACAGCCAGCCTCAGAGTGACCCCTTGTCCAGTGCTGGCATTTCCTTCAGATCTGACAGAGAACTCAGAGCGCAAATGGGGCTCTTTGCAAATGTAGAACCAGAGGAAAGGGAAGTTGATACTTTCTCAAGGCCTTTTAGTAACATGTGTAAGCCCCCTATTCACACACACACACACACACACACACACACGACACATGGGGAGGGAGAGTGAGTGGTGGAGAGGGAGGGAGAGAGGAAGAGAAGAGAGAGGGTGGGGCAGATGGAGGGAGAGAGGGAGGGAGGGAAAGAGAGAGGGAGGGAGAAAAGGAAAGAAGGAGGGAAGGAGAGAGGGAGAGAATTTGAATCATATTCCATACTGTGAAGGACAGCAAGCCTCACTGTCTACTACCTAACCTTGTTATGAGATTCTACTGTATTTCTTTCTTTCTGGTGTTTCAAAGAAAATTCTTAAGTGAAATCTGACAATTAATACCTGTAGGTATTTTTATATCATTAAGTAAGCTTTAATAAGTTCTGCATTCTAGTATCATATTTTTACATTAATTACATATTGATTTTGTTCATTTACTTCTGGGGAGGTTTGATGGAGACAAATATACCAATTGATTAATGTTATTATAACCAGAATTATGCACTTAATGCTTTGAGGAGATGCTTAGTTCCAGACGGTGTATTAAGTGCAGTTAATTTTACATTGAATTAATACATTTTATCCTCACAGTCAATTTATTACAAAGGCTTTTAATTTTTTAATATGATCCCTAGTGAAAATGATACATTCTTCCCTTGCATAGGTATTCCGTATGAGTGGGGGGAACCACAGATCTGCTTATATGATGTCTTATAATTTATATTTTCTTTTCTATTTCTCTTCAATTTTTTTTAATGTTTCTTTCCAGTGAAAAGAACGTGCGGGATTTAGCAGATGGTTTTCACTGCACATCTGCTTTCTGAATGGAAGCTGCAGAATGAGCCTGTCACGGACAGGTGGCATCATTCTGCACACATGGATGTGTGCACAGGAAGGACATCCACGTTCATAAGTAACTGGCCAGTCCAGCTTTCAGACTCTGCCACGGCTTCTGTGGGCTTCAGCAGTCACTGTGTGCTCCGTCTTGCTGGATCAGAACCTTTAGATCCCAATCAAGACTGGTGAACTCTTCGTCTATGTTCAGGGGTAGTGCTGCGACTCCAGGAGTTTCTTTCTGGAAGGTCTAGGCACCAGGAGGTGGGGTCGGAGGAGGTGGCCTGGACACCGAATGTTGAGAAGCTGTCATACAACTGCATCTCTTGCTTAGAATATGTTTGGTCTTTAGAGAAGGTTTTTGTAAAGGGACAATGGAGATGAATTTGAAATGGAAATGGCACTTGCCCCCAAAGTCCCCATTATGCGCTACCATGGAAAATCTACTTAATGCAGCTCAGGGAACAACTGAGGAAAAGCTTCGCGTCCAACCTTAAATTGCATCTTTTTAATGGGAGGCTTCTAGGCTGTGAGGGGAGGGTGGGAAGGAGCTGGGCCTGGGGGTATACACGCCTCCCCTGGCACAGCGCTCGGTGTGAAGTAGTAACAGCACCAGAGTTTATTCCTTCCCTAGTACTGTTCGGTTGACTTGAAATGTGCATTTGGTATACAGATAAGGAACTCGGAGCAGGAGAGCAATGACACAGATTTACTGGGTCTCCAGCACCTTGCCTTGCCTGTTGCTGTCTTCTCAGAAGTCATCACCCTTTCTGCATTCTTATGTGGTCTTCCAGAATATGGCACTTGGTGTGTCTGTGAGTGTATGTGCAAATATTAACACATAATAATTCATCATTTGTATGCCCTTCTTCTCCTTCTCCTTCTCCTTCTCCTTCTCCTTCTCCTTCTCCTTCTCCTTCTCCTTCTCCTTCTCCTTCTCCTTCTCCTTCTCCTTCTCCTTCTCCTTCTCCTTCTCCTTCTCCTTCTCCTTCTCCTTCTCCTTCTCCTTCTCCTTCTCCTTCTCCTTCTTCTTCTTCTTCTTCTTCTTCTTCCTTTTCCTCTCTTCCTCTTCCTCTGTTTCTCAGAGGTCCTCTGCACAGCTATATAATATTTCCCTGTATGGATTTTATAAAATTAACCCAATGGGCTTTCTCTTCGCAAGCATTACGTGGTTTCTAGTATTTTGCACACCTGGATTTTTTTTAGATGCAAACGGCGCTCAAATCATAGGTCCTCCGTGAGGCCTCTTATTCTGGGGAGAAGCTTCCTAGCCTGGAAGCTAATCTTCAGGCAGGATTGACTGAGATGAGAGTGCTGAGTTGGGTCAGATGTGTGACAGGAAGCTGCTTGATGTCAATTTTCTCGGACAGCTATTTTTAGCTTCAGAACAGTAATCATGGCAAGAAATCTTTGTATCCTGCCCTAGACAATCTTTTCTTGGAAGACTAAAGTGGACCCCTTTAAAGGGTTCAAAAATGCAATTTGCTAACAGTTTAATGGGTTGATTAGCGACTTTGATAGTGTATTTCTCAAGGAGAAAACAGTTTTGTGCTGTAAAAGGTCCATCTGCTTTGTTCTCCACAGATATCAAAGCTTTTCAGATCCCTGTTCCTGTCCACAGAGCTTAGGAAGCCTAGCTATCAGCCGTTCTGTGTTCTTATCATCCACAGAGCTTTGGGTGTGAGACCCGTGTAGTATTGTTTCTCTGCCCAGTCCTTTGGAGGTAGTTCTACTGGTGATACAGAGAAAATGGTTCTTCACCATAGGTGTTTTCTGTTCCTCATGCATCTGTTAAGCAGGTTTTTACTTCAGGAAAAAAATGTATCCAGCATTGCTGATTGCCCATCATATGGAAAATAGGCTAGCGCGGTCACGTGGGGAGCTGATGGGAATTCGTGGCTAAGTCAGCTGGTTGTCTGTTTTGCTGGCCCAGCTACAGTCAGAGTTGCTGCCCTGTGGCAAACCCTCTGGCTGGGACTGACTGATGCCAGCTCTCTGGGAAGTGGTTTTAGAATGGGACACTTCCCTGTCGGGAGATTTATGACCTAACACTCTGAGTTATTAAGGTGTAGGCTCAAGCACATGCTTCATTTCCCCTTGTTCAACATTGAAGGAAGAGGCTGCAGCCTGTGAGTCAGGTTAGCCAGCCTGGGGGCCGGAGGCTGGAGAGCCTTGTCAACGGGAGCAAACTTTGGATTATTTTGATTTTAATATATGCAAATGCCTTTATAATGTATGATGTGTTAGGTAGAAAATTATTACACATGCCAACAATTTAATTTAAAAATGATACTCTTGAATATTTTATGAACCACTGGAATAATATCACACCCTTAATGAGAAGGAGAATGGTGTTGTGCGCTTTGTTAGCTCAGCCACGGGGCCTGTATTCCACTTGCTACGCGGCCTCGATTCCTCCTGTCATGTTGGAGACGTCTGTGGCACAATAGGGAATAAACAGCAAATGCAGCCGAATGGCTGTCATCTTCACTTGGAAAATTCTATGGAGAACCTATTTGATATACTTTTAGATGGATTTCAGAGTTCTACAATGGTTAGTTAGAATCTGTGATTTGATTATATATACAATTAAAGTTAATCCAAGTGGGCAGAATCAACACTTTTCCAAATTTAACCATGTGGCAGGCATGCAAGTCAGAGATTCTGCCTTTAAAACCATGTTGATTCTTTTGTAAACCATCCTCCCATTCTCCTTCCTTACAGGGTGAACCTTTTCCTTTGCGAGATCATGTTGGACAGTTCCCTGGTGACAGTACTGTAGGAACTCAGGTTAGAAAGTGAGATGAGGGGAGAGGAGAGAGCACAGGGCAGGAAAGGCGGAACGTTCTGGAACGCACGGCAGTGTCTACCTCACAGCCCAGTGTTCTCACACTTCACTAGTGTGTTTATCCTTTCCTTACCAGCTACCATCTGCGTGTATGGGAATTCACTGCACGCTCGTCTTTCTGGTCTGGGTTAGCACACTCAGGATGATCTTTTCTAGTCCCGCCCATTTGGCTGCAAACATCGTGATGTCTTTTCTTCTTTTTTTTAATTTATTTATTTATTTATTAAAGATTTCTGTCTCTTCCCCACCGCCGCCTCCCCTTTCCCTCCCCCTCCCCCAATCAAGTCCCCCTCCCTCGTCAGCCCAAAAAGCAATCAGGGTTCTCTGCCCTGTGGGAAGTCCAAGGGCCACCCACCTCCATCCAGGTCTAGTAAGGTGAGCATCCACGAAACTGCCTAGGCTCCCACGAAACCAATAGGTCCAGTAGAATCAAAAACCCGTTGCCATTGTTCTTGAGGTCTCCAAGGCCAGCTGGCCTGGGTCTGAAAAAGCCTGGGTCAAAACCGGTCTCGCTGAACATAGCAGACAAGGAGGACTACTGAGATGTCTTTTCTTCTAACAGCCGAACAATACTCAACTGTGTAAGTGCACCACAGTTTTTAAAAATCCGTTCTTCATGTGAGGGACATGTAGGTTATTTCCAGTTTCTGGCTACTGTAAATAAAGCCACAGTGAGGCTCTTGAAATACAGATTGATTTGCTGAACCCTGACATACACAGACTTTGAGGCTTGTTGGTGTGCTCTGACTATCCCGTGTGTTAAGGGCAAGTGCTTAGGGTTGTTATGTGTGAGACACTTGGATTTAAGCCTGTTGCTTTTTGCTTGCATGACCTGTGTGTGTGTGAGTGTGTGTCCTGGTTTGCTTGTGTGTCTCTGTGTGTGTTTATGTGTTGATTCTGAAGACTGGACCCAGGGCCTTGGGCTCTCCTCCTGAGTTACATTACCTGCTCCTTATGAGAACTTTGGAAATTCGTTACATTGTTTCCTCAGGTATAAAGTGCTAATGACAAGTGAGACAATCTTACTTGCAGTGTTGTTGTGAAGACTGAATTTAAAGCGTGCACAGAGTGCCTAGACACACAGCCCTGACAGTCGGGTTTCTCAAACTGTGAAGTCCCGGTGGGAAACTTGTCCAAATGCAGACTGCCATCCACCTGTCCAGGAAGCTGCCTGAGTTCCACGTTTCCCAGACGTTCTCAGAAGATGCCAGGGGTCTAAAGGCGACATGCAGAGACGCAAATGCTTCATGAAACCATTGGAGAGCTGCCTCTACAATCAAGGGCTCTACTGGTTGGAACGGCAGGCCATTTTCCCTGATAACTTTGAGCTTACTGTAGTAAGTGGTAGATAACAAACGTGGACATAAAAATTAAGAAACGCAAGCCTCAGTGGCGTCCCACTGGGAAGGAGGTCATTGTACCCAAGTTTGTGCCGCTGATTGCCAGTGTAGAATAAGACGGTTTTCTAGATGTATCCAGACGGAAACATCCCTGTTCGTGTCGTTGTGCTCCCTGTTCCCTTCAGATCATCTTTATCGATGCCATAAAAGGCTATAGTTTTCCATTTATTCTTCCACAAAGAAAACCTGTGATCTTCGGAGCATTTTCTTTCTCTATGTTCGGTAGACGTTTCTGAAATTAGCAAGTTGAACTGATGTGTGGCAAACGTGACTGTGAATTTAAGGCAGGCTTTTGCTATGTAACACGGCATTGGAGTTAAGATCTGTTTGCCCCAGCCTTATGAAAACTGGGTTATAGGCACCCAGCACCATGCAAACAGAAACACGGGTCTTAAAATAGAGTTCTGACACCGTGAGAGGATAAACTTCGAAGGAGTGTGGAATCTTTTCCCATAGACGGCAAGGTTGAACCCGTGACTCGCGTGTTTCTTTCTTAAGGAGGCTTTGGCGATTGCTTCACTTTTCACCGGCGGGGGGAGGGGGACAAGCTAGCTGCCTTGCTGCCGAATCCATTCTCTGATAACTACCAACACCACGCCACGGCTGCTTCAAGCAATGCCAAGGCAGGTGAAGGATCTCAGTCACCGCTGAGTTGACTGTTCAGGCTGCAAGTTCCACTGAGTCTAGCCGAAGGCGTTCCACTCCATCCTGTGTTTTCAGAAGGTTTATTTTGTGCTTCCTGCCTGTTTCTGGCCCATTTTGTGGGAGGGACTCAGAGTCAAAGTCCTTTGAAGTAGACATGTTAAATTAACAATGTGTCAACGTGTCAACGTGTGAATGGATGGGCTGAGCCTGCTGCAGACAGGAGAGCTCAGGGCGGTGTTCTCAGGCTGTGCCTCCCCTGTTTCCATCCCTCTCACTGTGTGTTCCTGCTTCAGAACAGCACCAAAGAGTGAGCAGGAACACGCCAGAGGCCCCTTCACCCCGAGCCCCCTGCTTCCTAGGAGGTTTCCAATGGACGCTTTTCCACGTGACGCTCTGTCACGCTGTCGTGCTGGAGATGGCGGCCCCGCGTGAAATGAGGCAGAAGAGCAAAGGACTGTAGCCCAGGACAAGGTGTTAATGGAGACACACGGTTTGTGTGCTTGAGCCTGATCAGAAATGGCAGGTACGCGTCCAACCCCTAAAAAAATGGTGAATTAGTTTCTCTCGGCACACAGGCGTGATCAGCCACACCTCTGGTGGGCCGGTTGCAGGAACAGGGGGATGGCCGGAGGCATTTAAGGCTGTGAGTTACCTACTCAGACAGCACAGTAAACGAACAGAGTCACCGACTCCCAGCGTCACCTGTGGAGATGGTGGAAATATTGAGAATTTTCAGCTCCCACCACATTCATAGAAAAAGAATTACACAGGAGTGGGCTCTAATCACCCGGACTTCTAACCTGCTCTGTGGCTGATTTGAATACATTCCTGAGTAAGTGGCTTGGTTGAAGTAGCTCTTTCTGGTAATAAGGGGCTATTTTCCTGACAGCAGAAGGCAGTGAATTAGTGTCAACAGGCCAGGGCTTTGGTTTCGAGGAGACCACAGCTCATACTTGGGTTCAGCCTTTTCTAGTTGAATGAATTCTCTCCCTCTTGCTATTTCCTGGTGGAACAGGTGGGGATGATGGACTTCCATCACGGGGTGCTGAGGGTTGCAATGTTGAAACTCAAGCCTGGATCAGCGTGTGGGTGCTGTGGAATTTTGCTACCTCAAGCCTACTCTCGGATCAGCTGTACTGGCCTCACTGCAGGCAAGATTCTAGACATGCAGAAGGTCAGGCCCATGGCAGACCACCCTGCTTGGCATCTGTAGGCCCAGGATTTACAGAGCACAGCGGCATCACCCTTTGAATAGTGCAGCCATCAACAGGCACCTTTTCCTTTCATTTCCCAAATGCAGGGTAGCGGTCAGCCAGACCGGGCCTGGCAAGTAGAGCCGATGGTTGGTGCTGGATCCATGGAACCTGGAAGGAGAGAAACCAAGTTCACAGGGTGACCTCTGACCTGCGCACACACACTGCGGCTTGCTGGGGTTTCCTGTTGCACACCCACATAGTAAACGAACAAACAGTACACCTAAAAGTGTCGGGATTGAAACAAAGACACGGTATATGTTTGCCATTTTGGTCTTTCTTCATCAATATTGATTAGTGGCGCGAGGAATCGCTGCGGCTGGCGCACAGCGGTTTGGGCTTCAGTAAAACTTTGAAAATTGCCTCTCGGTTCCTTCTTTTTATATTTATGCACATAACCGTAAACCCGAAAAGCCAGAATCACAGTTTAAAAGTAGGCAGAATGTATCCACAAATAAAAACTCATCTAGCAACCAATAAAATGGAAACCCGTGAATGTTTTCAGTGGATTCTCAGCCAGATTAAGAGGAGAAAAAACACATCAAATAAAATATTTGGAAACTATGCTATTTGTTGATGCCTATAAAATTTAAAAATAAACTGAACAAATCTGCTTATTCTTCCCAAGTGTAACTTTTGTGAGTTTCCACGATTATTGGAATCACCATTGTAAATGCGTTGCTAAATTTAATTCTTTACTTAAAATCCACCAGTTTGGTGCTTGTAGTTTAACTCTGGCAAAAAGGTAGAAAATCCGATTTTTCAAAGGCCTCTGGACGCTGTTCCTCCATGCGTACTTTAACGCCTCCATCTCTGGAGGGCGCATGAGGAAGTTCTTGCCAGCTGGAGCCCGGGGGAGTTATCAGGTCATAGTTGAGGGATCTCAAGTTTCTCACAGTGTCTTGCGGGAATGGCTCTGCCACCGTGGGCACACCGTCTCGCCCTTCCAAACATTTTGTTTTCTTTCTCTTGGGACCCAAACTGAGCAATTTTATTTTTACACATACAATCTCCTTTCATTATGTTGTAGCAAGATTTTGCTGTTGCTGATCAGTTTTTAAAAGCGAAATTGTAACCTTAGGAACTCATTGTCAAGGGAGTGAATGATTTCCCTTCTCTGCCAGCCCATTGCTGGTTAAGTGTAACCAGCCCTGGGTGGACGACCTGGCTTCAGGAGCCTCACTGTTGTACCTCCAAGACCAAGGTCTTCAGGCTGTTCAGATGCAGCCACCTGCCCAATGGCTTTCATTGTCAAAACTACTCATGGAAGTTACCAACCAGTCCACTTTATTAGCTCATGAGACTGATTTGGGTTAATCAGACTCTTGACTATGCTTTTGCTCTGACCCCATCAGCTCTGTGGCTGACCTTGTTAAATCAGCTAGTGGGGGCTTCATAGCCTTGGACATCTTACTAAAACCACCAGCTAACGGGGGTGGGGCTTCACCGTGAGTGGTAGCATTCTTGTATTTCAGGACAGTAATTATGTCTGTGAGTACAGAACCCTCTGCACTGTCCCCCCCCCCCCCCCAACCCCGTAAAAGGTTTTGCTGCAGGCCTGGTGGCTCTTCCCAGTGTCTCTCATTGTCAGTCGCGTCAGCCAATCGCCAGCAGAAGAATGGTGAATTTGACAAACTTCAGATTTACTCTAAAAAAAATAAAAAGTCACCAACCCATGGAACTCCCTGTGTTCCTTTCTTCTGGGTCAGTTTTATTGTTCCCTGGTTTACATGAGGAAGAAGAAGGTCCATTTTGGTTCGGTTCTGAGTGTGCAGCTAGGTTGATTTTCGTCCTCCCTGACACCCCTAAAGACTACGAATTAGCACCTGGTGCTGTGGGGACATGGATGGGCCCCTTGATTCTCCAATGGTTAACTAAATGACCTCAGGGAATCCTATGAAATATGCGTAGGAAGTTTTCAGTTGCCCCTTTCTAGGCATATTGCTTTAAGCCATGCTTGGGAGGGGAGGAGAGCTGAGATCATGAAGGCAAACACTGGCAATAACAAACCTTTGTCTCAGGCTGAACCAGAGAAATTGCATGTTTTGTAGCACAGGCAATTCCATATTATCCAAATATTTTCACTCTCCACATCTCAAGGCCTGCAAACTTTGGTAGGAGTTAGGGAGATCTATAGCTTTGGAATTGCTTGAGTCAGATGTGACTTGAGTCCAGATGGTGGCGGGAAGGGAAGTTGTTCTTGGCATTGGCACAGACCTTCCCTGGTTCCTTCCTTCCACCTTATTCTTTACCCCATCCCTCTCTAATATGCTGGCTTCCAGAAACCTTCCAGTCCAAAGCCTCATGCTTGTCAGTCATCATCGGTCTTCTCTGTCTTAGCTACTTCCACACCTGCCTCACCTCGGGGTTTTCTGTTGCCGTTGTGGCACCTGGGTCTCTTTCTGTTGCCCAGGTAGGCTAAACTGGAATTCATGGCAATCTTCCTGCCCTGCTTTCCTTGTACTGGGATTGCTGGTGTGACTCTCCTGCCCAGTTTCCCTTGTGCTGGGATTACAGGTGTGAACCTGCTGCCCAGCTTCCCTTGTGCTGGGATTACAGGTGTGACTCTCCTGCCCAGCTTCCCTTATGTTGGATTGCAGGTGTGAACCTCCTGCCCTGCTTCCCTTGTGCTGGGATTGCCAGTGTGACTCTCCTGACCAGCTTCCCTTGTGCAGGGATTACAGGTGTGAACCTCCTGCTCAGTTTTCCTTGTGCTGGGATTGCAGGTGTGACTCTCCTGTCCAGCTTCCCTTGTGTAGGGATTACAAGTGTAACTCTCCTACCTAGCTTCCCTTTAGCTGGGATTGCAGGTGTGAACCTCCTGCCCAGCTTCCCTTGTGCTAGGATCACAGGTGTGAAATTCCACACCCAGCTCTGATTTGTGTCTTAAATGCTATAAATGTACCACATCCTGTTTGAAAAGAAAATATGGCTCCTAGGAAAAGGATAAACTCAATACCAAGGAGTGCATTCTAAACAGGCGCCGTGTCTGCACATTGCCAAATCGCTCAATTTAGCCAGAGTCATTGTGTGACCTTTATAAAACAACTCATCTGTGTGCCTGTAAAACTGCAAGAGTAAGGTTAGATTAGAAGTGGCTGTTCAATTTTGTTCACAATTGGCAAGTATTAGTGAGTTCTGGAGGAGTGTGTCTGACTGTCCTTCAAGGGCTGGCTCATCTTGGTTTTGATTTAGATAGTGCATGTATAATTGCTTCATAAAGTTGTTCCTGGACAAACCAAGTTGACAAAATTATATAGTAGGTCCAGAGAGGATGCACCCCAGTGCAATAGAACTGTAGAAATTTTGATACTCATTCCTTTTAGATTGGAGAGTGGCAACTTTTTTTAAAAATAGCTGTGAATATTTCACTTGGTACTTATAGAAAAAGTAGGGCAGACATTGAAATATTTCTGTTTTTCAATATGTATTAGCCTCATTTTCAAAGAGCTCCTTGACATTTAAAGCTAGTGAATTTTATTTTATGCCTCTCTTAAGTGGAAATTCCTCTTAGTACAAGAAATGTCTATCTTGTGGCGTGGAGGAGGAACGGTGGGCAAAGTGCATGCTCGCCACATAAGCCTGAGGACCCAAACCCACACCTAAGTGAAAACTGACTCCACAGAGTTGTCCTCTGACCTCTGTCTACGCCCTGTGACATGTGCCTGACTTTCCACATTATACACAAATAGTAATAAACAGAATTCAGGAGAGAGATGTGGAAAGCTTGCAAGATGCCCTGTTTAGTCGTGTTCTGACATAGCATGGGCAGTGGTATCATTTATCCGTGAGCACTGTTCACCTGTGAAGCTGTGTGATCCAAGTGAGAGTGTGTGTGTGTGTGTGAGTGTGTGTGTGTGTGTGTGAGACAGAGACAGAAAGAGAGAGAGAGAGAGAGAGAGAGAGAGAGAGAGAGAGAGAGAGAGGGAGGGAGGGAGAGAGAATTCTCAGTGCAGTACTTCATGGCTCNTGTGTGTGTGTGAGTGTGTGTGTGTGTGTGTGAGAGGGAGGGAGGGAGGGAGGGATGGAGAGAGAGAGAGAGAGAGAGAGAGAGAGAGAGAGAGAGAGAGAGAGAGAGAATTCTCAGTGCAGTACTTCATGGCTCTAACGTAAGCATTATGGTTCAGATGGCTCAGCTGGTTTTTTTATCATCCTCACAGACTGGACACAGGAGAGACATTGCCTTGTATTTGAAGGAAAGGACTTCCTTCAAATAACTGTTATGAGCATGAAATAGTACAGAGTTGCTGGTGTGTGTGATATGTGTGTGAGTGTGTATGTATGTGTGTGTTAGGTATGTGTGTTTGTGTATGTGTTTGTGTGGGTGTGTATATGTGTGGTGTGTGTGCATGTTTGTGTGAGTGTGTGTATGTGTGTGAGTGTGTGTGAGTGTGCATGAGTGTGCATGTGTCTAAGTGTACGTATGTGTATGAGTGTGTGTATGTGTGTATGTATGTGTGATTGTGTATGTGTTTGTGTGGGTGTGTATATGTGTGGTGTGTGTGTATGTGTGTTGTGTATATGCATGTGTGTGCATGTTTGTGTGAGTGTGTGTGTATGTGTGTGAGTGTGTGTGAGTGTGCACGTATGTGTCTAAGTGTACGTATGTGTGTGAGTGTGTGTATGTATATGCGTGTATGTGTGCATGTGGGGGTAATCCTTTAGGTTATTTAGTATTAATATGATGGACTATTTAGCTGTAATTTGTTGGTGAAATTAACTTCTAGGTACAAGGTTTACATAACGAGAGTATATTAAATTTTGCTACACTGCAGCCCTTAATACTTAGCGATAGATTTGGTTTCATGTTGAAAAGTTTACTTTGCACAGATTTGTTTAAAGATAGTGTATGGAATAGGTTTAGCTAATGACCCTTGCTGCTGGATAAGCTTTGGTATGGAGGTGTCTCGGAGGAGAAAGCAGTGAGCAGGGCCTGAGAACAGGGCTGTAAGATGCCAGGGTTAATGGAGCAGGGTGGGGGAGGAAAAAGCAACAGCGTCCCTCTGTGAGGGCAAAAGACTCAGTGGACATAGGACAGCCTGGAAAGGATCCAGGAGGAGGGAGAGACTGTGAGGAGCTTGGGGGTAGCACCGCCCGAGGAGGTGAAGGAAGGAGAGCCGGCTGCAGAATAATTCCCTCGCTGTAAGGCATGCTCTTTCTTAAGTAGCACGACCTCAGAGTGGTCCATCTACTGGGAGAAAATGTCACCCATGTGCTGATCTCTCCGAAGCCCTCCTTAAATTAGCAAACAGACAACTTACTCTTCTAGCTGCGATGCGGTTCAGTTCCCCCGATTCCACATGCGGCTGTTTTCAATTCTTCCTGCCTTTCCTGTGCCGTTGCATATGACCTGTGACAGGTAATCCTCATCTCCAGTGCCAGGCCACGGTCCAGGCCATCGTCTTTCTTCGCTGTGTTTCTACTGTAGTTTATGATTCCACAGTCAGCTCTTGGTTCTGGCCCTGATTTTCTACAGACCCTTCTCAACACATCACCTGGAGAGATGCTGCCAAAGCTTCCTAGAGGATCCTCTTCTCTCAGGGTGAAGAGCACACCCCACCACTCCCCATGGGGCTTAGGTGGGCGATGCTCCATCTTGAGCATCTAAAGACTCTGCAGAGTTTTACAAAAAGGCTGCGAGCAGACAGATGTTCCCAGACCGGAGCACAGTGCCTTTTTAAGAGCTCTTATGTTGTAGGTGCTGGTATCAACAGTGCGCAGACCAGGGCCAACCTCTCCGTGTTTTGATATCTGGCAGGAATGTGATGATGCCCCACAGCCAGATAGCAGCTGCTGTGCTTGTAGGATACACATGTGCCTGAGACGCTTGGGGAAGCCAGGTGTCTTCATCTGTTTGAGAATTATTAACCATCCTTGCCACCTTGTAGGAACGCAATAGCGTGTGTCAGCCATCTGCAGCATTCTGAGGCAATCTCTCTACGAAGATGGAAACCCCTTCCAGTATTTCAGCAGCGTTAGCTGGGTGCCACAGCTGTTGGCGCTCTCCTGATCAGAGTCAGCAGAACCTGCTGGTTGGTCAGAACTGTAACAGATCTCAGGCTGAGTCCCTGCACAGCTGAACAATTTATAGTCTGACAAGATCCTGACTGAGCCCTGTGAACAGAGCTGTGCGACATGCGAATGATGAATCTGGAGCTCTTGGTTTTGTGGAGCACAGAGGTCTCCAAAGCCCCTGTCATATTTCCTGACGTATTGTGACGCAGTAGACAGCAGTAAATGGTGCGGGATGCTCTCACCAGGGGAAGACTCTACATCTTGTCTTGATCTCAGGTTTCAAACAGTACAGGTCCCTTTTCTGATGAATAAAGCCAACAGCGTTTAACATCACAATAAATGTTTTTCTGTTTCTATTACCTTCATAAGCTACATTATCATATATCAGAGTGGAGAACTAAATTTGTTCATGTGCTTAAGACATGAATCAGCCACAGTGCGTTTTGGACCCTCTGTCTGCATTAAAGCAACAGAAAGAATTAAAGTGTCCCAGTAATTTTAAGCCCGTGAGCAGCCGTCCTGCAGAGAGGTCCAGGTTAAGACAAAACAGGGTGGAAATGTGAGTTTCCTGTATGTCTTCTGCTGACAACTTTGGGGAGAAAAACACCCTGTTTTCAATACATAAAGGAATAGATAAAACAAAAACAGGCTGTGTAATTTTCCCTAGGGACGTTATGAGCAGAACAATGACATCAATTATTGTCCCTTTATAACGTTAATCTCATCTGGTTGAGTTTACCATTGCGGATTTTAAGAATTTCCAAGTGGCCGAAATCGTAGGTGAGTTCCCTTAGGCCTGGCTTGCACCGGTTTTTACCACAACTGTTTTAGATTACCTGTTGTATATTTACTTTACTTCTTTTCTTATGTTGGGTAACCTGGGAAATTCAGTATACATAAATACTATATTTTATGGAAATAAATTTATTCTGAAAAGCAGTTATGAGTTTAAATAAGATTTTATCTGATAACCTAAATGTGTTATTTCTTACTTTACATCAGTTTCTAAATAACACAAGATATAGGCTGATGTGTTGCTGAGGCCATCCTTTCCAGTAAACATTGCTTTTAAACCGTACCCAATTGCTAACATTTGGTATTCCCAATCTACCAATATGGTAGCTGCATTGGAGTCAGCCTGATACTCAGCCCAAAATGAATTGTTACAGCAGTTAGAATAATTAGAGAACCAAACTGGGCCTGCTGGCACTTCTTAGGGTGCTAATTTTTATACCTGAGAAGCAAGGAAAGCTGAAAGAAAACACACGTTTCTGAGGAAGTTGTTTTTATACCATTGCATAAATATGGAAAAGCTAATTAGAATTATTAATAACCAGAAAATTAAAGGTAATATCAAAGAGCCTACACTGTCTACTTGGATAAACAGAAAAACAAATGTGTCCAAGTCTCAGAAATAATTTTCTGTTTCCTAACTGACACTAAACTTGCCGTGCTTCTTGCTTTTAATTAGTAAGCAACTTGTTGGTTATTTTAATCTTCTGTTAATAGTTATTTCCTTTTTCATCTCTGCAAAGTCAGTGAAATAATATTCATTTAGTGCTTTGGGGTTAGCGTGTTCTGAGCTACCTTTCAGCAGTTGGTAGCCAGCAAATGGGAAAAATCTAAAACTATGTAAAAATATTTATTCACGCCATAATTATGGACAGGAGACATCAGAGTGGGGATAAGGTATTGTTTAGAAACCCGTGGTTTAGCTTTTTCTGATGTCACAAAAATGTGAGTTATGGCCATATTTCTCTTTGAAGTTTAGTTCTTATGGAAAATGGAGAGAACACTCAATGTAATTTAAGGGTGCTAACAGGAGAAGTGGCTGCCAGCCAGGGCCATCCCACGGTGCTTTTGCCTTTCCTCATATGTTTATTTAAAGGGGCCTGAGAGGTGTTGAGACTGGACTTGCAGGTCCTAGGCCTGGAGCTTAGAAATGAAAGCCAACACTTGGTTAGCATGTTCGGGTTAGCCCTCATACAGAGCAACGTTTCCGTTCTCTAAACCTGTAAGACGTGAATCTGTGTATCAACATTAGGATACATTGACACGTGGGGCTTTTTCAATTCTAAATGGATATTTGGGATGCTTGTGGAAACGAAACAGACCCAGTGCCGAGGCGGTGAATCAGATTAGAATTAGGTCACTCAGAGACTATGGGCTTGAGAGTGCACTCCACGGTCGCATGTTGGGTGACACTGGTCTAATGCTCCCGTTTCTATAAGGCAGTACCCCTTTTCGAGGAACTGTCTTCCTCAGACTATAGGCCAGAATATACTTCACATTGATAGTGTCCTGTCTTCTAAAAACTTCTCTTTATCATTTTTTATATGCATGCTGTTATCTACTTAGTGGACTTAGCAATAAACTGTCCCCCTTAAGTTCTAACTTTTATTGTCATAAATGAGTTTATCTGTCAGCCTACACCAGAGAAACTTCACTTTGCAATGCATTGTGGTTACGACAGAGATCCACAACTAGTCAGCATACAGGGAATGAGAGACTCTGTCACGTTCCACTCTGAATGACGGCTGTGTTTCGCCACGCCCTCTTCTTTCAAGGCTTAGGGGTCATTACAGGGCAGAAAGATCACAAGTCCCAGAAACCCTGGACATCTGTAGTGAAGCTGTGTTTGCTGGTCATGGCAGGGCCAGTCCCAGTGCACACAGGAAATCAGTACCTGTGGCTGCCTTCCATGACCTGCACCAGGCCAAGTCAGCTAGAATTCCAGCATGGGTGGACGGGCCAGTCCCAGTGCACACAGGAAATCAGTACCTGTGGCTGCCTCCCATGACCTGCACCAGGCCAAGTCAGCTAGAATTCCAGCATGGGTGGACGGTTCTCATGAAGTCTGGCCCCTAACTGAGGAACTATTGGCAATGGCTGGCTGCTGGTCCAGCAGGAATCAGTTTTCTTCAAGAATGTGATCCGGAAGAGGATTCCCACTCTCTAACTGATGGTCCTGTAGCTCTCTCTGCACACACACACAGGCAAACACTGTGTTGATTCAGTGTACTGAAAAACAAAGCAGATGAAGTCAGAAGGAAAAAGTAATCTGGGGATGGGGGTCAGTTGGAGAGGAAGGATTGGGACTCAGCATCTGATGAAATACATTAAGTATATTTAAGTATAATTTAAAAACAAATAAGAGTAAAAATGTTCTCCTTACCACCCCGATATTGTTTGAGCTTTCTAGCCCAGCTTTCCTTGTCCATGCCGAGCCCCCCAAAGTGCTTGAGAAGTGTGTAAGCATTGTTAATTCTCAGTTCGGCCAGCGAGAGCATGTTTGCATCGGGAATAGTGTGTGTGTTACATACAAGATACTTTTTAAAAGTCGGGCTATTTTAGTGCCTGAGACTCAGTGTGTGTGCGTCCTTTCTCGTGTATGAAGAACATGTGAAGCTGTGAGAACCGACCGGCCTGAACACCTTTGTGTTTAGTGAAGATAACAATGTTCAGTATTATTTTGGAAAATTTTAAATAATCCTATCCATTTTCATGCATCCAAAATAAAGATTTAGATTTTGAAGGTTCTTTTCAGAGATAAACCTTCTAAGGAAACATGACTTAGAATATCCCTGAGTGCCCAGTGCAGTGACGCTCTGTGTGGGCAGGGAGCATGTGTGGATGGGTGGTGGGGGCACACACTTTAGACAGAACTCACAGAGGTTTGAATCTGGTGGTTGGTTCTAGTCTAATCTCTGGTAAGTGGGTTTTTTTTTTTTTACTCAAATTGGTGTTTCATTATTAAAATTAATGTGTACACAACATATCTTGCCTGTAAATGAACATATAATTTTAATATTTTCCACACTCTTGCAAGACATTAGTCTGCAGTGTAGGCTAACGGGTTGAAAAAAAAAACTTTAAATTTCAGAACAAAATGAAAAAGAATTAATGCCTTAGATTCCTTCCGTAACCACCAACTCCTGGGTTTTATTTTACACTTATATACCTCAAGCAGAAAAGAAAGAAACTGTTTCCCCTCTGCTCCCTCTCATCTTCTAAAAATAACTCGCTTTTGGTTTGTAACCCTATACACATGCCAGAATTCAACCCAGAGTGAATTTTTGTAGAAAACTTAAAACCCCAAAATAGAAACTGCTGACAGTTCCTTAAATACAGAAACACTGGCAGGTGCCTGGGTAATAAATTCACAAGCATAGACTCCAGAAAACAATAAAGTTATGCAAATCGGGGCCTGGAGGAAGAACAGCCTGAAACAAGTGGCCCCTACTCCTGGCTACAGCAAGGCAGATGATGATACCCAGCGCGAGCTGGGGAGCTGGGAAACCAGGGAAGTTTTCCCAGGCATAGCACCAGAGCGCACAAATTAAGAACAGACTTCTTTGTTGCCACAACCATAAGCAGACAGGACCAAGTCATGGGCCTCGCTCCCACTGCCGAGTGGAGAATTAGAGTGCCGTCCTGATGAAGTGGAAAGTTGCCGTTTTAATTGTTCCATCAGCATCGTCCCCATCAGTCCTATGCAGATGAGCTGTTTAATTCTAGTCCAACAATCAGGCATGCCGTGCGTTTCTGAATCCCATTTATTTTAAATATCCATACTTAATTACCTTTTACTTGTGTTATTAACCCCTGCTTCTATCAGCATGACAGGAAGCCGATCTTTGTAATAAAAGGAAAAGGTGATGTGTGGTTGGCTTAGTTTAAGTAAATATATTTTCAGTTAAGGTATAAAATGTCTCTAATAACCCCAGACAAAAAAACAAATGGAGCCGAAGCGTTTCCTTTCGGTGGGTGGCAAGGTGCGACTTTTGATCCAGAAGCATTGCTTGCAGAGTGTAGTAAATGCTTTTATTCTTAATTTTATCAGTCTCATTCCAAAAGAAGCCCAGAATGGAACTTGTGTTTGAAGAAGTTTGCAAGGGTCAATGGCTATAAATATTTTTTAAATGATGTATCTCATTAGCTAGCATTGCCGTGTGATATAGAAACGTTCTCAAACAGTTGCCTGACATGTTAAAATCATATCATAAAAAAATTCAGAATCACAAGCTATGATCTCAGTGGCATGGGGGTCGCCAGGTGCACAGTCTTGGGACAGGGAGTACAGGGAAGCGACCATCTCTACACTTAGTCTCCTAAGTGACTCCTAGCCAGTGGTCATCTGGAGGTCTAGCCAGGGTGCTTCCCGTTGGGTCTGCTGATGTCATATGGCATCAGCTGCGCTTGGAGAACGCAGATCAGTGATTGTGGGAGAACCAAGGCTGCGGTGAAGTCGCTAGCAGGTTAGAAAGTCTCAGATTCAGACAGGCCATGGTGGTACACACGGTTAATCCCAGCACTTGGTGGACAGAGGCAGGTGGAGTTCAAGGCTGGTCTACAGATGGAGTTCCAGGACAGCACAGCCAAGGCTACATAGAGAAACCCTGTCGTGAAAATCAGAAACAAAAAAGGAAAAATATCCATAATGCTTTCTATTTTGGTTAATGTTTTATAGTTTTGCATTCACTGTTTCCATGTTTTTTTTTAATTTTTTTTTACACCCCCACATTCGGTTAAGCTAGGGTCCCAGCTGACTGTCTAAGAAGCAGGGCAGAAGACGGGGCCAGTTGTTTAGACACTGAGCTCCGAGGGTTCGATCCTGCGGTAGTGAAGAAGGTTATTTAGATGCTTCACTCAGGTCTGTGCGTCTGTGTTGACACTAGAGGTTGTGGTCACTTCTCACTGTCAGTAGAATGTGAGTTACTACTTTAGGTAAACACAGAGGAAACAGTGTGTTTCCACTAGGAACGGAGAGGCCTGAGGACATCCTTATAGGTGGAGAACCTTTTGACCAAAATGTTACATTGTGAGCAGACACACACCTTAAAGTTTCTTATTCAGCGTTTCCTGTTGTAAGAAGCCCAAGTCTGTGTTAAATCAACATAGTGTTTGTATCATGCTATGTTTGCTTGTCAAACTTGACAGGTATTCATTTACCTGTCTCCTACATATACCATATTACCTGATAACAGTGCAACAAAACAAGAAATTAACCAAAAACAGGCAACAAAAACAAATGAATACCAAACAAAAGAAGACATTGAACACTGTGGCTCCGATACAAACTAAAGCTGTTCACAATGCTGCTGAGGAAAACATTCTCTTGTGAGCCCGTCAAAGCTTTGCTTACGGCAAATACATAGGATTTAAAGCTTTTCACTACAAGCCTACATGCTTTCACAAAATAAAGATTGAAATAAAATATAATATTTGGACCTATTGTGCTATTAAAGGCAGTGAGATGCAAGAAAAATATAATTTAATGATGAGTCCATTAAAAGTGGAAATCAGTGGCCACTGAGATGGCTTCGTGGGTAAAGGCACTTACAACCAAGCCTAAAGATTGACGTTCAGTTCTTCTGGGATCTCTGCAGTAGAAGAGAACAGATTCTTACAGTTTGTTTCCTGACGCCAACATTTGTGCTGTGACACACCTCCCACAGATAAACAAAAAGTCATAAAATTGTTCAATTTTTAAAAGTGGAATTCATGTATGCCAGATCTGTCTCTTACAAATAATGAATAGAAATTGGGCTTACAGATCCAATTAGAAGTTTAGAGTACAATTATTTTATGAAATGTATAAAGGAACGAATTTTAGGGAACATGGGCATTTTAATCTCATATACCTGGTGGCAGACAAAAACTGTATTTGATGACTACATTATTCCAGGATAGAAAGTGCAGGATTTTAAATGAAAAAAAAATGATGATAGTTAATTTGGAATTATTTCTCAGACTTAACAAGGTGGCTCATACCTGTAATCAGCCTCTATGAGCCTGAGACAGGAGGATAGCTGTTATCTTGAGGGCAGTTTCAGTAGTGAATTCCAGGTTGACTAAGCTACAAAGTAAGACTTAGTCTCAAAAAACAAAACAAAACAAACAAACAAACACAAAAAACAAAAAAACAAAGACTGAGGTGACGGCTCAGAACGTAAAGACGTCATCACCAAGACTGTCAGCCGGAAGTAAAACCCTGCCGGAATGTGTCACGTCAGAAAATTTCTATTGATCAGAGAACGTTATAAATATGTAGACAAAGAGGATAAGCATGAAATAGCAAGTTAAATTTAATAATATATACCTTAGGAATAATTCACTTGTAGTATGAAAATCCAGTCAGTTCATTAATAACCAGTCACAGAAATAGATCAAAGAGGTAAATTCACCCCAGGGATAGATAAAATATATGAAAAGAAACGAAACCTCATCAACTCCCTGAGGAAATATTACTTTAATAGAAATAATTTAATCCCTTAGTATATAATAAGGTATATCTCAGCCTGTATCAGATTCAATGAGAAATGCTCAAGGCACTCTTGCTGTCCTAAAGAAACATCATATATTTAATATATTAAAGATTATTGCCATTAGTCACCTCTTCGAAGTATCAAGTAAATTTCCAGATGTTAAAAGAAACATACATTTATCTCCACTGCTTACAGAAACTTCATTCAAGATACGATAAAGATTAGAAGCCCGAACCTTGAGCAGAAAGGTAACAAGGCGAGGAGCTAGTTGTAGACAAGTGTGCCAGCCAGCTCTGGAAGACCAGATGTAGACACATGATACTATGATTGTAGAATGTCACTGAGTAGTAGTTAGCCCTGCCCACTGACCCACCTACATACAAATTTGACAACCTTCTTGTCTAGTACTGGGACATGTTGGTTATCTGAAGAGATGTTCCTGTAGGATCTTGAGACTTTGGAACACCAGGGATCTGGGAAGCTGAAGCTGGAGAGTGGTGTGTTTATAAATACTAGCTCGGTAAGTGTGCTCCTGCATCCAGGAATGAGACTCGTCTGTCTATTTGCTGCTTGGCCAACTATCTTTCAGGATAACTTCCAACCAATTCTGAGGAGAAAATTAAAATCTTGAAAAGAGGAAGAAGAGACAAAACACAAAACCAAACAAAACAGGATCTCAGAAGAAATACATTTAATGCCAGGAACAGAAGACAATCTAAAACAGCTCAGCAAAAGCTGCAACAGGGGGAAAATGTGTCAATTAAACAAGAAGAACACACTGGCTTATTCCCCCGTGGATCATTTTTCTCTGCCTTCAGTGTGCTGCAGCGATCTTGCCTCATTGTCTGGCTCTGGGGCCGCTCCATTCTTAGCTTGCAATCTTTGTCACAACAACTCATGGTTCCAATCTGGGCTTCTTCAGCATGCAGGAAGGACATTAACTCAGAGATGCTGTCTCTTAGCTTCTCCTGGGTTTCCTACTGCCAGGATCCAAGGCTAAGCCAGGTTCATCATGGTCCTGATTTAGGCAGAGTCACTGCGGCCCTAGCAACACCAGATACCCATGGTTCTGATTTTCTTGGCCATAATTTCCAAAATTCTACTGGAGCTGGAAAAGACATGACAAGAATTAGGCATCTTCATTTAAAAAACACAAGGAGCTTAGCAGGTAATGCATAGGCGTGTTATAGCCGCACCACCATAAGTAAAACAAACAAGTGTCTGACAAGCGCTGGAAAAGGTCGCGGGTGCAGGCAGTCCCATTCCCACACAGTGGGGATGAATGGCCATGGGCTCTCTTTCTAAGAAGGCTTGGGGTGTTGTGTGTGCAGAAAAGAAGAAGCAGGCAGGACCACAAAGCTAACTGTCCAGTGAATGATCCTAGCGACATTCATCCTGTCAACTGAGTGGTGTTTGGAAGGGATCGTGGCAAAGCCTGGGAGGATTTTATGCTTTGGAGATTATTCCATAGAATGGGAAAAAAGACTCAGCAAAACGAGAAGCTAGCACAATTCGAAGAGCATTTTAGCTCAGAAACATTTGCAGGGGGCACGTTATTTTTTTATTTATCTTTCTGGTCATGATATGTTAATAATATAAATATATATGTAATTATGAGACTACTTACTTCCTTAAGGAAGTTATGAACTTAACTTTTGCTGTGAGAATGAAATTGAACTTCCACTCAGCCGCTCACGAGATAAAGCACACGAGGCAAACACCCTAACAGCTGGTGCTTCTGAGGCGTCTCCATCGTGAAGCAGAAACACTTTGGCGGAGGAGATGGCTCCGTGGGTAAAATGCTTACCACACAAGGCTGACAACCCGAGTTGGGATCCCTGGAACCCATTCATGAAACCCTGACATAGTAGCACGTGCCTGTAATCTCAGCACTGGATGGGGCATGGCAGGTGGAAAGAGGAGACTCTTGGATGCTGAATGCCAGCTGGCCTATATGGTGTGACTCTGCCTCGAGCGAGGTGGAAGGTGAGACCCCACGCTGAGGATGATCTCCAGCCTGCACAGGGGCACCGTGGCCAGCCGGCACCCTCCCACGTGAGGGCACACACATCCACCCCCCCATACACACACTAAATAATGATAAGAGTAGACATCTAAAAAAGAGAACACAAATTAGACAGACCAATAGCGCATAGCCTGTGTTGCATTTGGTCCATGCAGTATTGTTACTCTTTGTATTTGATCCGGCCCCATGCTGCAGCTCGAAGAGATGTCGTGTAGTTGAGATCATCTGCTTTCATATTTTCTAAGGATTTTGAAATTATATAGCTATGAGCATCTTCCCTGTGAGTATATGTGTGTACTACCATGAACATGCCTGGTACTCACAAGACACCAGAAGACCTATTCTGTCCGCCCTGGAACTCCTGCAGTTGCTGGGAACCAAACCTAGGTCCCCGGCCTGTGTAGCGAGTGCTCTTAAACACAGAACCATTGCTCCCGCCCCTCCTTAAAAAAAAAAACCCAAAAAACTCTTCTTTCATGTTTTCACATTTAAACTCTGACTCATAGAAGTTCAGAGGTACAAACACCACTAAACAAAGCCCCGTGGCTGGAACCCGCTGCACACAGTCGTTCATATTGTAAATAGCAAGCTTTATTTTTTCATTATGTTTTGAAGAATAAAATAGGTAGAAGTCTGATTACAAATCTAGCCATCTAGACAAGATTTAGCCATTACTTCTATTTTGAGCTCATATCCTTCAACTTGAGGGTATCTTGATATGTGAGTTTCATATTCGAAATGGTGACAAACTGTTGATTCTTGGTCGCAGTTCCTTCAAGCGTTAAGTTCCTAAGAAGGCATCTCTTTAAAAAGTAGTCGTGGTGGCATGCCACGTACTGTCATTATTTAAAAACTGTGACATTCTGACAGTGTGTCAGAAAAAATGGTAGCTGTGTGAAATTTACATGCCCAAGTTTGCAACTAAACTAATTTTGTCGGGGAATATTTTATAATCACCGAAATAAAACAAGCTGCATAATGCGAGTGAAATGAGCTGTGTGCGTGCTCCCGGACCGCGTCTCGGGGCCTCTGCCACATAGCCTTGATGGCATCATTCTGTAATAAATATAATTAATTATAGAAATAGAGATGGGTGAGACTGTTTTCAAAGACTTACCGTCATTTGGGAACCTGTAAACGTATCACTTTAGAATTATTTTCATGTTCGTTTGCTGACTTTACAGGAGGAACAGCGAATCAACAACATGCAGACACTCCCCTCTGCGGACTTCTGTATTCTATTTATAGCAGAGGAAAACCTTTTCGCTTCTTCCTGCCCGGGTAAAGGCAGTTCTTCTAAAATTGGGTTTAAAAAAGAAAAAACAAAACTCCAAAGTAGATTGAGCAGATTTTAAGTGGTTTGACTCAGTTTCTGTTAAACAGTTTGTATAGGATAATTATTCTACATGGCTAACTGCACAGTTCCACGTTTGTCTAAAAAGCAGCCTGTTTTCCATTCCTCTGTATCACACTAAGAAGATTCTTCAGTAAGGAGAGTGTTGTTTTTGTGAACAAGATTGTTGAGGTATTAGGAATTTTTTTCTTGCCTTTTTATTAATTTTACTGAGCTCTACATTTTTCTCTGCTCCCCTCCCTGCCTCTCCCCTCCTCTTCAGCCCTCTCCCATGGTCCCCATGCTCCTAGTTTACTCAGGAGATCTTGTCTTTTTCTACTTCCCACGTAGATTAGAACTCTATTAGGGTCCTCATTGTTGTCTAGGTTCTCTGGTTCAGCCTATTGTAAGTTATAGGCTGTTTTTTTTTGTATTTTGGATCTGAGTTCCCTAGGCCTCTAAAGGGCGGTTGATCACTATGGTTGATTTGATCTCCTAGTGATTGTGTTGGGCTGGCAATGTGTACATTCTCCAGTTAGCTGCACAGCTATCATCAACAGCATAGGCACCATATCTGAAAGACTTTCATGGTTGGATGTGTTTGAATGGGCCTGCTAGGAAACCACTTGCATGGGCCATGCCATTCAAGAAAGACATTTTTAGCTTTATGCAGTTATCTCATTCTGAAGCTTGTGATGGAGAAAATACCTTTGTGTAGAAATTAAGTAGCTGTGAATGATGGGTCAGCCACTTACCCTGTCTGGGCCTCAGTTTCTCATCTGTAAAATAAAGACCTTGATTCCTCTCTGGCGAGCTCACAGGATTTTTTTTTAAACGAGACAAGAGGATAGATGCGAAGATACATTCATAAATATAAAGTACATCAACGATAGGGCCTGCGGCCGGGGGAGATGGTCCTTGTGCGAGCACAGGGGCCGATGTTGGAACCTAAGTCTAGTCACTGGTGATTTTGCTCACACTCTGGGGAGGCAGAAGCAGAAGGATACCCAGGGCTTACCAGACAACCGGTCTAGCCATGAGATAAAGATGACTGAGAACCATAACCGGTGTAAAGTCCTGGCATCCACACAAATGTACACACTCATGCTTGCAGCTGCACCGAAATATGCACACACGCAGCAAGAAGACCCACCCACACACGGCAATAAGGCCCACACACGGCAATAAGGCCCACCCACGGCAGTACATACATACATTTCGCTGATGGCCTACAGTGAAGAACTCCAGCAGATGAAGAATACAGGGAAACAGAGTGGTATCACATACGGGCAACTGAGAGCCAGAAGTCAAAATAGAAGTTACAGATATTTCTAAGTTATAGAAATAGATTTGTGATGACAAGAGAGAAAGCTATGCAATCTATCCAATATTCAGTAGCATTCTACTATGTTGGCAAAGTCGATGTTGGGTCGAATGCCCTTTTTATTCTGAGAACGAGCTACCAAAGTAAGAAAAGATGGCTGCATTGCTGTGGGAATGGCAGTTAGGAAGACACCGTTGCTACACTAGAAAGGACCGCGTCCTGCGTGGGTACGTTTCTGTAGGTGGGAGAATTAGGTGTGGGTGTACAGTAGGTGCTGGGGAGATTTTTGCTGTCAGCACTTGTGGGGATCTAGATCCAAATTTTGCGTCTGCGTTCATGTAGTTTGGAGATTTATCTTCTGGTCTGCTCATGTCGTGGGGTCATTGTCACCTGCAATGTCCTTTGTAAACCTGGGTTTTGGATGATGACCCGACTTTGCTCCTCTGGAGTTGATCTTACTTTGGAAGAAGGCATATAATACTTTTTATATAGTACGAACTTCTCTTTGAGGGATGTTGATCTACAGTCTTCTTTTCTTTGCACGTGTACCAGCACAACACTGGTCCCATAGAATAAACTGGGGAGGATTCCTTTCTCTTGAATTCTCTGGATGTACATATATACAGAACCGACACTGGCGTGTTCCTTTCCTTATTCTGTGAGATAGTGCGTCGCCCTGTAACTCTGGACGGCCTGAGACTTACGGTGTAGCCCAGCTTTGTCTTGCGCTTAAGGCAATGCCTCTGCCTCCTGAGAACTGGGGTGACTGACATGAGCCCCATTCCCAGCCGTTCAGTTTTTCTTTAGTGTTTTCGTGGGTTTCTACAGTGAGCTGCATCTTAGCCTGGAGCTTCCTGTATGGGGAAGAGTTTAAATTTCAACTCCAAGTAGTTTAATTCTAAATTTACCAGGGCATACAGCACATAATACAATATTAGCCACAGTTATTTCTCCTTGATTTTGGTGGTTTGCTGTTTCTACGGAATTATTCATTTCATGGACATTTTCCAATGTATAGGCATAAATTGTTGGCAACAGTCTCGGAAGAGCTTTTGATTGTGAACTCTGAAGTGAAGTTGTGGCTTCCATTCTTTTTCGAGACACAGACTCACTGTGAAGCCCCAGGTAGACCAGGCTAGCTCCAAACTCACAAAGACCCACCTGTTTTCACTCTGGAATTCTGGAATTGTGCTATCACACTTGGCTCCATGATTCCTAGCTTTAATATGGTTGTTCACCTTTTCCCTTTTCATGATTGTCTGGCAGGGACTCTGTCAGAATTTTCTCAGCTAACCAACTCTCGGTTTCTTTGATTTTCTCTACTTGTCTCTCTTTCCTATTTCATCATCTCTGCCCCCGTCTTCACCACAACCTTGTTTTACCTTGCTGTGGGATTCTTTTGCCCACTCTTTTTAGTTATTTAAGGTAGTAGTTGGCTTAAGACACGGTCCAAAATTAGTATCTTCTTAACTGCTATTCATTAATTTTATAGGCTATGATTTCATTCCAGATTGGTTTAAAATGCTCTTAGAATACTAAAGAGAGAGAGAGTAACTGTGAGCTGGCTGCCATGTCCACTTGATTGCAGCTAGTGTGCTATGTGTCTGTCACAGCACCATACCCTATTCCTCACATTCATAAAAATACAAATAAACATAATGAAATAAAATCATGTTTAGTTTTCCTTTTGATTTGTTTTTGATCCACAGGCATCGAAATGCCCTTTCTCCCTAACAGTTTCAAGATTTTACCAAATGTCTTTATGTAAATGATTTCTGGACTGGTGGGGTGGAGGTATAAGGAATCAGTTTTATGATTGAATCCCTTCTAAATTTATTAAAATTTATAGCATATGATATAGTACATAAGACCACAATCATAAGTAAGTAACCCAGGCCGTCTGTTTATACAGATGCCCTGAGACGGTGCCCTTCAGCTCTCGTGTGTCTTTGCTGATTCTTATACTGTTTTCCTTCAACTATTGAGGTGACTGAAATCTGCTGCAAATGACATTTGTTTCTCCTTGTCAGTCTGACCCTAGTCTATATGGATGCACAGCTCCCTAGGCCTGGATTAGGGGGGAGGGCCTTGGACTTCCCACAGGGCAGGGTTCCCTGCCTTCTCTCAAGCAGGGAGGGAGAGGGAGGAGGAGGTGTGGGGGAGCAGGAGGGGATTGGGAGGAGGGAAGGAAGTGTAAATATTTGAATGGAAAAATAAAAAAAATATTCACTGCATAACTATTTAGGGTTGCTATGTCTTCTTTATAAACTGACTACTTTACCTTTAGGAAATGACACTCTTTATCTTTATGAATATTGGTTGCTTCAGAATCTAATTTGTCGGTATATATTATCTTTTACTTTTCTCACATTTTTAACTTATTCATGTCACTATATTTATAGTGACTACTTTAAATAGCTCGTATGTTTTTTTAAGTCAAATAGGGCAGTCTCTGCTTTTTAGTTGAAATAGTTAGATTATTTATATTTATATTTATTTATATTTAGTTTCTCTTACGTAGTTAGGCTCAGATTTATCTCCTTGTTGTCCAGCTTACTCTTGTCTTCACTTTCTACTTTTGTACCTTATTTTAGATTCTCTTTAGAACAGTATTATTAACCATATACTAACTGTACAAAATATTTTGTTTTATTGTGAAATTTTCATTCCTATATAATATAACAAGCTTTAATTATAATAATCACCTCCATTACTCTGTTTTATTCTCTATTTCCTAATGCCTTATCATGCATGTGTGTTCATGTATGTGTTCACACACACTCATGTGGTTTGCACATGTGTGCAGATGTATACCTGTGTGTGAAGGCCAGAGAACAGCTTCATGTGTCATTCTTTGGGCATTTTCCACCTTGTTGTTTTAAGACAGGGCTATTCCTTGGCCTGGAACTCACTGGGTTGGTGAGGCTCCTGTCCAACAGTTCTCAGGGGCCCAGCTACCTCTGCAGTTCCATGGCTATAAACACATGCCTTTATACCCAACTTTTCGACGTGGGTTATGGGGATCAGACTCAGGTTCTTATGCAAAAATTATAACGTACCTACCAGACTAGTTATTATTTAATCTTCTTCTCTTGGTGTCTAACCACAGCTCATTTTGTTGTTACTTAGGGATTACTATCGGTGACACGATCGCTCATCTGTTTTAGCATGAGAACTTTGCCAGAACTATACCTCACATTTCTCCTTATGTTTGCCGATGTCATACATTCTATTCTTGCTTCAATTATAAACTTTACATATATTATTACAGGTTTCTGGCTAAGAATTCTTTAAATATTTCTGAACTTTGAATTTTTAAATATTTTATTTCATACCTGTGGATATTTTATCTGCTGGTATGTTTGTGTACCAGTAACTGCAGTGTCGTAGAGCCCAGGAAAGATATGGAATCCTTGGAGCTGGCATTACAATGGGTTGTGAGCCACTGTGTGGGTGCTGGCTACCTAAAGAGCACGTCCTACCTCTCCAGGGCTCCAGAAGCGTGTCTGTGGTATAACTCGACATGTTGACAAAGCTCCCTGTTTGATTTAGGACCCTAACTTCCTTCCTCGCCGTGCTGTGGTGGTTGTTTCTGCTGCTTGTCTTCACGGCTGCTTGATCTCCTTTCATCCCCGCTCCATCGACAGCTGCTCATTTTATCCACCGTATTTTCCTCCTGACACAGTATAGTTCCTATCTTTAGAAATTTTCCTTAATACCGTTCATTTCACTACTTTTTTTTTTTTGATCCAACAGGATATACTTACATCACTATTTAAATGTTTAATTTTTTCCAGTTGATTCTAGCACCTCTGTGTTGGGAGCCTGTTTGATGTTTCTTTTTTTTTCTTCTTCTTCTTCTTCCTCTTTTGGAGTCATAATTTCCTGTTTCTTTCATGACTGGTAAGTTTTTAAAAATTATATTTAGAATAATACAAGGTTGACCTTAGGTGCTGACCTTAGATGGTCACTGGCTCTGGGTGGCATCTCGGCCCCTCAGGAGCTGCCAGTCTTCTCTGGAATGTTCCTGCCACCTCATCCTGTACTGATGAACACACCCTGCCGGTCTGGAATTGTTTTTGTTTTAATGCTTTGACATTTTCTGGGTCTCCCCTGAACTTCTCACCATCCTCAGTCTCTTTAGTTCTGCGAGTCTTCAGGGTTCTATTCTAATAAAAGTTCCTGCTTGCTGAGGAACGTTTCAAACTAGAACAATCTGTGAGTTTATCTGTATGCATCATATATAAGGATAACTGATTTTATGCAGCCAATGTTCACTGTCTTAAAATTTTTATTTCAAGTAATTTTTTCCATTTTCCCATGGTTTGAAGTAGAAAGAAAGTCAGGTAGATGATACCATGTAGACCGTGGAGACTTCTGACTCGGTCCCCATCCTGTTGATCTAGACACATTTCCCTTTGCATCCCAAACGACCACTGTAGAGTTTCCGGGGATGATAGGAGCCTCGTTATCTGAGCCTTGGTTTTGACAGGAAAAAATTCATAGTTAAAATGTGCAATTTGTTCACTTAAGTGCAGATCAGCTGGGACATTTTGGAAGGGAGCCAAGGGCCCAGCTCTGCCCGGGAATTTTGGAGACTGTTACTGGGAATGTTTATCACATTCAATGTTAACAGCCCAGCTGAAGAATCTTGAACAAACGCTCACGAACATTTGAAAATTTGCTTCACCGATTTCCACCAGTTGATAGGACAGAGGAGCCGAGGTGGTTGAGGAAGAATCTCTGAGAGGGTCCACTTGACCACTGGGCAGGCCTCGCGCACCTCAGACGTGATTGCTCCGGCCTGTGCTGGCGCCCACATATGTGTTCTGTGGAGCAGTGAGAGGATCTGATTCCCAGCCCCGCACTGAGTGAGGTGGCTGGGGAGCCCCTGAGTTGGTACCTCTGTTCCCGAGTGAGGTGACGCAGAGGTAATTCTCCTGCCGGCGAAAGGGTGCTTATCCACCAGAATTCCCTCCTCGTCAACTCCGCTCAACTCAGTTCGTTCTCTAACATCCTCTCTTGTAGAACGTTGAAATGGAACATTGTGCGCAGGGAATACATTTTAATATTAGTTGCTGAACTTTTTTTTTTTTTTCCTGTTTCTTTATTGTTCTCAGAATGTCTCCTTCCTGGGGTTGGCAGTCATTAGTTCATGCAGATCGGGTTAAGTCTTCTTTCCTCCCGTGCATGGGAACAGCGTCTGACTCAGAGGCATCAACAGCAGGTCACTGCACACAGAATCACATTGCTCATTTAGGCTTGGGCTGCAGCACGGCAGAGCCGGTTCCCGGCATGCCCACGCCCCAGGAGCCAGTCTTAGTCCTGTGAAGTAAGGACACGTTCAACCGTACGGCAGCGATCTGGTTAATTCCGTGCTCAATGCATGGCTGCCTTCTGACTAGGCAGTTCCTTAGGCAATGGAAGGCAAAAACCAGTCCTGTTTCCCTTCCCCAGAGTTACTGGGTCAACAAAGAAAAGCCTCTTAATTTATTATGTTCTGGGATTTTTCACAGAAAGAGGTGCATACGTTTTTCACAAGATGGGTGCATCCGGTTTGTTTTTCTCTTGGGCTCAGGCCCTGGGGAGTCTGACTCTCCCCCCACTTTGACTGAGCATCTATGTTAGCCCATCCTTCCCTTTGGTGCAGGCTGCACCTCCCTTCTGCCTCTTCTCCTGGCTTCACCTGTGTTTTGAGGCTTTTACTCCCCCTGGTGGCTCCTGTCATGAATCGGGCTGAGTCCTGTGCGGGCATCTTCCACTAGTTTACGTCCCAGAGAGGCTCCATGGGCAGCCATGTTTATGTCCCAAATCTGCAGCCATCTTCAAGGTAGGCATTTCGTAGTTTTCAGGAAGTCATTTCTTTCTCCAAAAGTTTGCCTGTGGAAGCTAGAGTAGACCAGTGCTAATTTAGGATATATAGAAGAAACATTCTGGGTTTTTGAATACTAAATGTAATTGGTTTAATTACAAATCATTTGCTATAAGAAGTTGGGTTCTCATCCGTAATGAAGAAAGTTTCTTCCATCCTCCCGAAATAGAACTAATTGTGCCACAAAAAAAAAAAGAAACCAAAATGTTTGCATTGAGAAAGAATCCATAAAATGTTTGGAATTGATAGTTTGATGAGGCAACTCCATTAACTAGATGACTTCAGAATGCATTCATTTTGCCAGTGCTTGGAGACAAGGGGTATTCGGCACCATTACATTTTTGTGGCTGCTTCTACATCAAAGAATTTGAGTCATTTAAATCTCAAACATTGTCAGTTTCTATTTTAACTTTTATAGTTTTGCATTTATTTGAAGTATAAACTTCTCCCTATCACTTTTTTTTTCTTTTCCTTCCTCCCACTAAGATGAATTAAAGGATGGATGTGAATGTCTCGTGACTTTTGTGCTGTGTTTTTAGTTTGAAGATAAGAGCTACACTCTTCACATTGTCCCTTCATTGTCATTAAAATAACTTTCTACCTGGAAATAGTTCATTTGATAGAGTCTTAAGAAAGTCTTATCACAAGAACTCCTGGGTAAATTGGGAGCATGGGGACCTTGGGAGAGGGATGAAGGGGAGGGGAGAGGCAGGGAGGGGAGCAGAGAAAAATGTAGAGCTCAATAAAAATTAAAAAAAGAGAGAGAGAAAGAAACAGTCTTACCTAAAATCTTTAGAGTACTACTTCCTGTTAGCAGTAGTTAATGGCAGTGGTATTTATTTTCCTGTCTGCATTTTAAAGCCACACTGTCTCTCACCAGCTACCACTGAAATCTCAGAGCTAGAGTAGGTCTAAGTTTCCCAGTCTTCTCTTGGTCCCCAGAGCTGGGAGTGCAGTTTTGTTTTTGAAGGCCCTCGTCTGCCACCAGCTTTGCTTGCTGCTTCTCAAACCTACACAATCTTTGTTAATTTATGGGTTGCTATGGTTTCTTTTGTGCCACCCACTAGGACAGGACCTGGACTCCCCAAGTGGCATCAGAGGAAGGTGTGGGATGAGGGAGGTATCAGGTCATGTGGGTGCAGCGCCCAGAGGGTTGTGGCGCCATTGTCTCTCAAGCTCTCTGCGCTGGCTTCCCGTGTGAGCAGTTTGCTGCAACACATGCTCTCTGCACAGGCCGAGAATCAGGGGTGACCTCCCTTAGAAGGAACCCCCAGAATGGTTAGTTTTGTTATAGTAACGTACTGGACCAGTACATGGCCGTTCATGAGAGGATCTTGTGACACAAACATAGTATGGTCATATTTCTTTTTAACATCACACACACACGCACACACACACACGCGTACACACGCGCATACACACACGCACACATGCACACAAACACAAACACACACACACAAACACACGCACACACGCACAAATACAAACACAAACACACACACAAACACACAAAAGCACACACATGGCTCTCACTTGGTCTCTGTATCACACTGACTAGCCATTTTACTTTATAGAACACGAACTTAGCTCAGTAACTCACCGTGTTACTGCAAGGCACCCAGTCCAGCCCCAGTTACCAACACGACTAAGCCTTTGCTCTCCTCAGCCATTGCCAGAATATACAGCCGTGAGCATTTTAAAAGCATATTAAAAAAATTTCCAAATGAAGTCTGTTTTCACGCTCTTCCCAGAAAGGGAAGGAAAATGAACATTCATCAGTCACACTTTTAGCCGGGTTGCTAGGAAGTAAAATATTAAGAGTAAAATGCCCTGATACTGTGAAAGTCTGGACATGATTTTTGAGGGTGTTGAGCAGGGGTCATTTTATAAGTTCGTATAGTGACATTCTGTTTTAAGTATCCTTTCTTAGATGATCACGTGGACTCACAGCGATGGAAAAGCGAAACTAAAAACATCGGCTTCCACGTGAATTGTGCTTACTTTCAATCTGTTCATATAAACCTGGGTCTAGACCGGTGCTCCTCAGCCTCCTGATGATGCGACCCTTTATAAAATTCCTCATGCTGTGGCCACCCCAAGCCTAAAATTTTCATTCCGACTTCGTGACTGTAATTTTGCTATTGTTATGAATAGTTATGTAAATTTGTGTAAATATCTATTTCCTGATGTTCTTAGGTGAGCACTATGAAAGAGCCATTGGACCCCAAAGGGGTCACAACCCATAGGTTGAGAACCACTGCTCCAGAGACGGTGGATTCACTGCCACATTTCTGGAGTCAGTAATCCAAAGCCTTCTCTCTTCCTTTGCAAAGTGGGACACTCAGCGTTAGATTTTGAAGGCAAGTGAGGGTTAAAGGGTCAAACTACCCTACTTTCTCTTTTTAAAACAGAGAATTGGGAGAGATAGTGGGGTAGAAAGAGGCAAAGTACATTTCCATCTCCTCATTCTCAGAATGGCCTAACGAGAAGCTCTGGGATTACTTGTTAAATTATGTCATTTCTGTGTTATTGGACCAAAGAGGTTGCAGCCTGGCTTATGTGCTCGTGGGCATAGAAGGCCTTTGCTGGTTCATGTGTTCCTGTGCACAGCACTGCCCCTTGCTGGTGTGTGTGTGTCCCTGTGCACAGCAAGGATATTGCTGGTGTATGTGTCCGTGTGCACAGCAACGCCCTGTGATGGCTGTGGTTTGTGTGTCCCTGTGCACAGCAAGGATATTGCTGGCTCATGGTCTATGTGCACAGCACTGTCCCTTGCTGGTTTATGTGTCCCTGTGCACAGCAATGCCCTGTGATGGCTAATGTGATTTGTGTGTCCCTGTGCACAGCATTGCCCCTTGCTTGTGTATGTGTCTGTGTGCACAGCAAGGCCCTTGCTCCCTCATGTGTCCCTGTGCACAGCAAGGATATTGCTGGTTTGTGTGTCCATGTGCACAGCAAGGCCCTTGCTCCCTCATGTGTCCCTGTGCACAGCAAGGATATTGCTGGTTTGTGTGTCCATGTGCACAGCAAGGCCCTGTGATGGTTTATGTGTCCATGTGCACAGCACTGCCCCTTGCTGGTGTATGTGTCTGTGTGCACAGCAAGGCCCTTGCTGGCTCATGGTCCATGTGCACAGCACTGCCCCTGCCCTTCGCTGCTTTTGCTCTCTACTGAAGTCATCAAAACCTTTGAGTTTTTAACTTTTCTTGTTTCCACTGTTTTAACATATGTTCTTAAAATAGTGACTTTATGTTTTGTGCTGTATACTCACTACCAGCCACATAGCTGGAGCCCAGTAAATATTTTAATAATAAGCCTTGAATTGGCTGAATGATTTATATATTAGCAATTTAATAATTTTTAGTGTCAAAACTTTGTATATGAGTTCTTGGTAATTCATAATATTGTCTGTATTGACTGCATTTATAACCACATGATTGACTCGATAGTGTTTCGTCTTTGTACCTACAGGGGATGAAAAGTTTCTCTAAATAGAATATTTAGAGTAAAGGCGGCTTTGAAAGATTTTCTTTCTACTAAACCACCATTCATTCTTAAGTCTGTGTGCTGCTCACTTGATCTTCCCCGAGAGTCCAGAGAACTGGAGTGTGTGAGAGAAGGAGTCTCAGAATGCAAACAGAATTCCTTCCCCCTCAGCAGACCTGGTTGTTGCTGCTCGGAGCAGACAACATGCTGTGTGTATATATATACACACAGGGCAGTGCCCAGCCACGGGGTCTCCGGGGGCGTCTCCCCTCGCTAACACATTGTGCTGCATTCTGCCTTTATGACAAACCGGATTTATAGATGTCTGTAACTATAATTCATATCTTTAAATCTGTGACTTCGGGGTGATTTTCTGCCTCATCTCTTCATGTCACTGAATCTCATGCCGAGTTAAAGCTGATTTGAAGAGCAGGATTGGGGGAAACTGCAGGTTTCAGTAATTGGATTCTATGGAAAGAATGTAGTAATCAATCGTGCCCAATGTTTCCTACATTTCTGCTAAGGAACCTTAGCAGCTCTCGGTGGAAATGCCCCAGTGGCTTTTCTCCACCTTTGGCTTGTCAGCCCCGTGCCTCCCTCAGTATTAGACCTTAGGGTTCCTTCCAGTGTCTTTCTTTCTGATGTCTGCCTCCTCATCCTGCCTTCCCACCTCATGTTAAGCTAGTTTGCAACGGAATAAGTTGTTGATGTTTAAGGTGTGCGTTGTTCGGAGGTGAGGAGGTGGCTCTTGCTGCATGCGCCCTGTGATGGAGGTTTCCAGTTGTTCCTCTGGAGTGGTGTGCACATTCCAAACCAAAAAGGGGGAAATCCAAGTTTCCCAGAAATAAAGGTCAAGAGACATGGAGCAACTATTTTATTATTTGCTTTCCAAACAGAGGGAGTATGATTTATGTCGGCTAGGAGCTTATGTCATAGCCTTGCAGGTGCTGCTGCGGAGTGTGACCCCCGTCTAATCCCCATAACGACACCGGGCATTGACCACATTAGCTTTGTAGTTACCGACGGCCTTCCCAGGGGCCTTCTGGTGTTTGAACCCAGCCACCTGGCTAGCAGGCCAGCCAGGGCCTGATGCAAGAACATTATTTTCTTGACACAGCCTGAAATACATTCTGTAATGCATATCTTTAATGGGGCAGTGTTTATGTGGTTTCATCTAAAGTCTCCTATCAGCTCTCATTTTCTTCATCATGAGTTTTCATATCCAATGATGATGTCTCCCTCTTTTCCTTGTCGACAGATACGTTATCACAATTATTTACCTTAGAAATCTATGACTTTGTTCAGAGTAATGAATAAGTACCTTGATATTTAGTAAGTTCTTTGATATTTAAGGAATAAGTCTGTGGCTGATTTTTTTAAAAATTTATTTTTATGGTCTTAAGAAATTCATTTTTTGGTAATATTTATTTAGTTTTTAAATGTGTGAGTGTTGGACTTAACTGATAAGATTTATTAAGTTTTATTTTATATGTATGAGTGTTTTAAGTACATGTACATAGATGGACTGTGTGCATGCTTGGTGCCCATGGTGGTCAGAAGAGGGAGCTGGATCCCCTGGTGCTGGAGTTACAGATGTTTGTGAGCCACCACGTGAATACCCAGGAGCCAAACCCTGGGTCCTCTGCAAGAACAAGTGCTCTTAACCATGAAGCCACATTTTTTGTTGTTTCAATATTTTGTTACTTTCTCTTAAAAATTAATGACAGTAAATATTTTCCAGTTACCATCCAATTATTTGATAGTTCATTCTGATTTGCAGCATTTTCAAGGCCTATGAAAGTTCTATTATTTTTGTATGTTATGGACTATAAAGACAGAACCTAAATATTAGCTTCATTTAAAATCTATAAATGACCTTTATAATTTGGTAGGCATGGTATCTATATATTGGTTAAGAAATTTAAGTTAAAATTAAGAACTAAGCCAAATTGAATTTGGATCTCAGTTCCATCATATTCCAGCTCGAGGATTCTGCATTAACTTGTTGCTGGTTCATCTGTCCCAAAGGTGGGTGATTGCAATAATGTCAGTTTCAGAGATGTGATAATTGAATTAATATTTGCAAAGCCCTACATAAATATTTGTCGAAGTTTAACTTTCCCAAGCGAATGTTCTCCATTGTCAAGTGTTGACAAAGTTACGTGGGCACAAGGCGATCTCAGTTCTAAGAGAAGTCATCTGCTCTGTCTTAACTTGCACTTTGGAACTGAAGCAGGGTGAATGGGACTGACCAGCCATGAAAACCACCCCCTCTTTGAGATAGCATGCTGGACAGAGTAGAAATGGGTTCCATAGTGGAAGAAGAGAAAAGTTCAAGATAAGTTGTTTTTGTTTTTGTTTTTGTTTTTTGTTTTTCTCTCACAATAGCCATGGGCACCCTTCAAATTTCAGTTAGGTGATGACAACTTAATTACACAGTAGAATATTCTGTCTCCAGCTATCCTTTGTGTGCCTGTAAGTCATCTCCGAAGAATCTCAGCTTATAAAGGCTGCCTTTGGCTATGTGTTTAGTGTGATTTCTCTGAAAAAAAAAATTCATGAATTAACAAGCCTTCAAACAGAAATAATTAATATTTATCACTTAGTGAAAGCTGCAGCAAATACATCTTTGAGGTGACAGGAGACAGCTGATCTAAGACAAGGTAGTATGTGTCCCGAGCAGCAGGTAGCCACTGACTCACAGACCTGTGTTTGCAGATGTGTGAGAAGGAGGGACCGTAATTCCAGGGAAGACTACGCCACATACTCTCTCGGTTCCCCCTGCCATTCATGGGTTGTGAGTATTTGCCAAGGAGTCCCCTCTGGAGGGCAGTGCAGTACCACAATTGTTGGAGCAGCCGATACCTCAAACCTTCCAGAAATTAACTTTAAAATTTCTTGGCTTTTGTCTTGGGAACCAAATCAGAGCCGGACATAGGTCCTGGGATAAAGTTAGAGCAACAGAATGGGCAAGGAGCATTTTCTTGGGGCAGAGAAACTCGCCAGGGAAGGGAATGAAGATACCCTCAACATGGTTATCTGCCCCGGGCTCAGGTGGTGATACAGCAGGGCTCCAGGTCTCGAGGAGATGCTGAGACTTGGGGTGGTGGTGAGCAGAGAATGAGCGTGGACGAAGGGATGGAAAGGACGGACTTGGGTCTCTGACATAGATGCATCTGATCTGGAGAAGGGCTGAGGTGGAATTGGCCTATAGGTCAAGCTTATTTTGGTTACAGAGGACTACATAAATGTTCAGGGTCCATGTCCTCTAGGAAACAGAAGCAAGGGACAGATGAGGTTTCCGCCATATCTCTGGACCATCTAGTTGGTGGCTCTGGGGGTGTGGGATCAGAACACACAATACAGGATACAGGCATTGTTACTAACTTCGATTTATCCAAACAAAGGATGTTAGAACATAACTTTACCTCCGCCAGCCTCTCCTTTGGAAACACAAGGCCTCTTTCTCTAGTCCTGTTTGACAAGGCTACATACGACAAACTCTGTAAGGAAGTGCCCAACTATAAACTTATTACTCCAGCCGTGGTCTCTGAGAGACTGAAGATTCGTGGTTCCTTGGCCAGGGCAGCTCTTCAGGAGCTCCTTAGTAAAGGGCTTATCAAGCTGGTTTCAAAGCACAGAGCCCAAGTAATTTACACCAGAAACACAAAGGGTGGAGATGCCCCAGCTGCTGGTGAAGATGCTTGAACAGGTTCAATCAGCTGTACATTTGGAAAAATAAAACTTTATTAAATCAAAAAAAAAACAAAAACAAAAAAAAAAAAAACAAAAACAAAAAAAAATTTCTTGGCTTTGTGATATGTGAGTCACCCCTGTCTTAAATACTCCAAAGGGAAGGTGAAGGTCCAAGTCAAGGCCCTTGTGGCAACGGCTGGTGTGCTGTGTTGTGGAGCTGGACTTCAAGCTTTGCCTAGAAAGGGTGTTCGCATAACCAAGTGGAGAAGCTGGAGGGCAGGTCTGCCTCTGCTTGGTCTGGTTACTTTTGTGTTTCAATGTAGCAATCCTTGCTTCTGGATCCGGCTTCCTTAAAAATATCCCTCTGCATGTTACAGGAAAGTTAAGGATAGCCTATCAGGAATGTGCAGAAGGTCGTGTCAACAAAATATCTCCCTGCACCTCAACAAAACAGAAAAATGTTTTGAGAAATGTTTCACTTTTATGAGCAACTAATCCTCATCGTTACTGCATTTGTCCTAGCATCTAAAGTTTCTCCCGCAGCCGCACGGACCTTCACATGCTGTCGTATTACAAAACCCCGTCTTTATGGAATCAAACTTAAGGAAGAATGCTTCATTAGCAGTACATGGCCTTCCACTGCAGTTGTTTCCGTGGATGTCATCCTCTGGAGAGGCCTTTATAACAGAAAGACCTGAGATACAGCCATGTTTCTGGAGTAAAATACCATGAGGCTTCCCCCTCCACAGACCCCCAAAGCCTGAGCCATTTCAGCAAGGACATCGTGGAAGGATAACCTCAGGTCTTAACAGCTCTGAGAGCCGCAACTGTGGAGGTTGTGAAAGACCTCTTTTTGTGAGCAAAACAAATGTGTTTTTCAGCCCTAAATCATGATGTAGTCTTATTAAACCTAAAAGAATTGAACAACGTTAAGTAAACAGCCCCTTTTCCCGCCTCTGTGGCTGTAAGCATAAAACTAATAATGCCTATTCTGGCTGCAGAGTGACCCCGAAGCTACTGTCGCGGCCTCTTATTCCCTAGGAGCAAATGAAGTCTTTATCAGTTAGGGGAAGGAAACTGATGACATTACTGGATCCATCTGGGGGATGGACAACCGAGGACTGAACCACACAGCCACAGACTGGCCAGTGTTTCCACGTGACCAGCACACATTGATTAGCGACATCTCAGGCTGTTCTCTGCCCAAGCCGACTTTGCACCTCGCGCCATAGGCAAGGGGCAAGCCCAGCTCTTTAAAACCATCAACTTAAGAGTTTGCTTCCAGCCCCCTGTCATAGTGTAAGGGGCATGCTTTGCACAGGCACGCGGGGTTCTTTGTCTTTCCGATTTAGTGCTTTCAGCACGATCTGAATTCGGCTCACTTGAAGTCTTTCATTCTGACATTAGTGGGTGCACATGCTAAATCCTTTGCCTTTAAATTAAACTTCATGTTCGTTCGTGGCAAATCCTGGGTTGTATATTTTAAGATGATAAAAACACTATAAAGAAAATATTTTAAAATTTTGCTGTAAGACAGAGTTTAGATGAATAATTTAAATAGAAAGTCCATTTTAAAACCAGTGCTACTCAATGTACTGTGTACAAAGAGCATTCGCTTACCTCGCTGGTGAAAGAGTCGTGTTAAATATGAGCTCTCGTTACTTCTCTTCTCATTTATTATGTTTGCCACTTCATTGTGACCTCACTGTGCCCCTGTAGTTTATGGACTAAAGGCAACCATTCTGTAATAATGAAAATATGCAGGGAAGCTTTACCACTTAGGAAAGATTTGGTTTTAATATTTGGTTTAAATGAACACAAGTTGGTGTTTATAAAATTGCCCCATGATGCTTGAAAGAGAGAAACGTTAATTGCAGTTACCGCGCAGATCTGGGCTTTCCCAGACTGGTGGACGTGAGTCTGCAGAGCTGCTTACGTTCGTTACAATGGTTTTGATTCACTAAGATGCACACGGTCCCCAAATTAATGCTTTAAAACTTTTAGAAGAGACCTACAAATCAAACTGTTCACACCCACACCATTTTCTGATTTCTTGTTTGATTTGTTTTTCTAGTCTATACCCTAACTGGCTGCTCCTCGGTCTTGCTGTGATTTCAGCTAATATCTATAGTCTTACCTCTTGAGAGGCAGTCTCCTGCCCCGCTAGAAGTGTTCCTAAGGCAGCTGAGGTGGCCACAGTAGCTCAGCGCATCCATGGAACAAAAACTCTGGTGCACCCTCATTTCCTTCTTTGAGTCCAGCGTTTGAAATCTTCGGGGGCTTGGTCCTTAGGTTTGGAAACAAACTGGGCCTCACGTGACCCTGAAGACACGAGGAGCACGTGATGCAAATAACTAAATTGATGAGAAAAAAAACCAACTCTGTCTTTCTCAGCTGTTCTCTAGCAGCCGCAGGTGCAGCCTTTGTTCTCAGACACGCTGGTGATTGTCCTTGGGATGATAGCTCTTAGATCGTGTGGATTGCAGACAGTCACGGTGCTGTGAGCCGAGTGCAGACCTCGGCACATTTAGACATCCTATGTGAGCTACCCTGGGGTAACAGCAAGTTTCAGAGCCAGTGTCCAGCCTCAGTGGAGAATTTGCGAGGTCCGGTGTTAATTTCACCAGCATCTGGGTTCTGGAGATCTTCATTTTCAGCAGAGTGTTTATGTCTAGGGAATACCTCTTGGGCTCACAGGATCTTGACAAATTCAAAGGAGAAGTTATCTCATTGGTAGCAAAAGGAATAATTCAGTATTAGAAAGTGGTAAGGTAAAAATGCATGGGTCAGCACCAGGGTCCTCTGCATGTATGTTACAGATACTAGCTTGGTGTTTTGCGAGGTGGGAGTGTGTATATCTCTGACTCTTTATCCTGTTTGGGGGCCCCTTTCCTCCTATTGGGCTGCCTTATCCAGTCTTGATATTTGCCTTGTCTTTTTGTATCTTATTTTGCCCTGTTTGGCTGTCATCTCTTGGAAGCTTGCTCTTTTCTGAAGGGGAAGCTAAGGAGGAGTGAATCTGAGGGAGAGGGGAGGTGGGGGGGGGGCTAGGAGGAATGCAGGGAGGGGAACGTGCATTTGGGATATACTGTGAAAGAAAAATCCATTTTCAATTAAAAATGAATTTCTCATGACTGACGAAGGTACTACATATTAAAACCACGACTTCTTTTTAATGTTTTTATTGCTTGACAGCTTCTTCCATTTATATCAATAAGTTCATTCGTTTTTATGTCATCCACCCCTTGCTTAGCCCCCTAGCTCTGACCGGGAAAGCCTTTACCCAGCTAGGCCTCACCCTCTGCTTCACCCCTTGTTTTTGTGCGTGGCTCACTGAATTAAATTACAGCAGCATATCGGCAGCTACACCACTGAAGGAAACAGCATCCTTCCCCAAATAAGGAAGAAGCACACTGTAGTCTCACGTGTTCCTACTCCGTCCCTGGTGAAATGCGGCAGGCCCGTCTCCTGCAAGTCTTGTCCAGATGGCCACTATTGCAGCAAGTTCAGGAACGCAGCTTCATTCTGCGTCCTCTGACTCTCGCGTTACTTCAGTCACCGCAGGCAATGTTGTCTGAGCTTTGGAGATGCGATCCCCGCTGTCAGATTTAGAGCACCTCCCATGAATTCTTCACTAAAGTGATGCTTTAGTTTGCTGTGGACTGTTGGAAATTACACCGAAAAGGGCACCGGCAGCTGACTTTCTCAGAAATACCAGCTACATAGACCTTCAGCCTCGGATCTTCAGAAGGTGAAAATACGCAGTGTTTGACCCTAAGACCTGGGTTGCAGGGACACCCCCAGAAACTTGGTTTGGTAAGGGAATGGCATCCCGTTTAGTGACCTTGATCAAAGTAAGACATTTTTAAGGAGGCACGTGTCTTGATGGTTGTGTTCTGATTTGTTTGGTTCTAGGCTTTCATATTTAAACATGGACCATGAATCTGTAGAAGTACAAAATAGGTTTTTGGCTCCAGGTCGCAGGGCTGGAATAGGTGGGGCGATTTTATTAAAGTAATTTAAATGTTTTAAATGTGGATTGTGGTGGCAGTTACACAATCTGGTTTAAATATAATATTTAATTAAATTAACTTAATTAAATATTTAATTGGTTAAGTTTATATGTATATATCAATAAACTTTTAGAGTGCACATAAAATAGCTAGAAACGAACTATAGCCATGCTTTTAGACAGTTATTGTTGGCATCAAGCTCAGAAATCCCTCCTACGGTGTTTACTTACGTTTTAGTTTTTCAGAGTCACGCTAAACTTTGTAAGAAAAGCATCCAGGCAGGCCTTTCTGGTGCCCGCTTCCCTTTCCGACCACGTCATTCTTCCCTGTCGCCTCTAGAGGGCAGCACACGTGCTTTGAAAGGAAGGAGCTTGACTGAAGTCCTAACTTGCAGGCTCCTGAGCAGGCAGGCTTCAGGGTCCCACGCTGAGTCCCTTTGCTTCAAGGAGCTTAGCAGAGACAAGCAGGAAGTGGCTCTCTCCTCCCCCTCGTTAGCTCCTTTGTATGAACTCGGATATGTATGCTCTGCAAATATCCTTTGGCCTCTCTGCATGGGGAAGTAGGGGCTATTTGACTTGGCTATCCACGGCATGTCCAAATGACGACTTTGGTCAGGATAGCAACCAGTTATAAAGCATACAACAAACTTTGTACACAGGGACGATGTGAATCTGGAGAAATCCTGATGAATGTCCCCGAAATAATAAAAGTTTGTGAAATTAAGAGAAGGGGCCAGAATTCTTTACAATGTGTGAATCTTCAGACACGAAAGCCCGGAGAACCTAAGTTTTGTTGTCGTTGTTGTTTAAGGAAAGGATTTGTGTGTTTCCCTCCAGGTCACAGTCCACCATTGGGAGAATTCCTCAGAACGAACCAATTCTGCTGACACATGAAATTCGAATTTAGTGTCCCACTTACTTATTCTTGATACGTTCTTGTAAAAATAAAATATATATTCATAGAATTGACATTAACCCTAGAGACGAGTTGCATGTAATTTTATTTTACATGCAGTTTTTAAAAATAACACTAATTCATGCCTTAGAGCTCTGGAGCCTAGAGCCTCTGAGATTGAAATACCAGGGAATGCCCTGCCTGGGTCATGCTTTCTGGCCCATAGAAAGTGCCTCTACTTTCCCCCTTATTTGATGGAAGAGGACACCCACTTCATCAGAGTCTGTTTGAGAAGGATGCCAATCGCATTCATGAGAGCCTCACGTTCATGGCCTCAGTGATGTGGGACTCCTTTCTGTATTCTGTGAATATGTTTTATTACCATTGGTTAATAAAGAAACTGCTTTGGCCTATAGCAGGGCAGAATAGAGCTATACTGAATGCGGGGAGAAAATAAGGCAGAGTAAGACAGATACCATGGGCCGGTGGTGGTGATGCATGCCTTTAATCCCAGCACTCAGGAGGCAGAGGCAGGCGGATCTCTGGGAGTTCGAGGCCAGCCTGGTCTACAAGAGCTAGTTCCGGGACAGGCACCAAAGCTACAGAGAAACTCTGTCTTGAAAACACCAAAAAAAAAAAAAAAAACAAAACAAAAAACAAACAAAAAAGACAGGTAACATGTAGCTGCCGAGGGAGAAAGATGCCAGAATCTTACCAGTAGGCCACAGCCTCATGGTGATACACAGATGAATAGAAATGGGTTGATTTAAGATGTAAGAGATAGCTTGGAATACCCCTAAGCTATTGGCCAAACAGTGTTGTAATTAATATGATTTCTGTGCAATTATTCGGGTCTGGGAACCCAAGAAAGGAAAGAGAAATCACCATTTTTACCTCAGCATCTTCTAAAGGTCTCCATCTCCTAAAGCCATTACCTTGAGATTAGATTTCAGCACAATTTTTTTTTACCTTCTGTACCTATTTTATTACTCAGATTACCAAAGAAAAAGACATTACCAAACACAGAAAAAAACTCACATATTTATCGCTGGAATTATGAAAGGTTTTCAGTATAAACTTTATATAACATACTTTCTCAATCATGCATCAATTTTTTCTTTTCTCAATATTTTTCAGACCAAAATTTTATAGACTGAATGGCTTAAACAATAGAAAACCAATCTCTCAGAATTTGCGAGGCTGGGTAGTGTTAGGCTTAAGAGAGAAAGAAAGGCATTTGTAGGTTCTAGAGGAAGTTGCTGAGCAGAAATCTTCCTCAAGGTCATAGACTTATTACCAACACTGAGAATATAAAGTAGAAATTTTGTTGTTCTTTTGAGACAGGGTTTCTCTGTAGCTTTGGAGCCTGTCCTAGAACTCACTCTGTAGACCAGGCTGGACTTACACACACAGAGAGGCTCCTGCCTCTGCTTCCTGAGTGCTGGGATTAAAGGTGTGCACCACCCGTGCCTGGCATGAAACAGAAATTTAAAGTATGAGAAAGGAGGGACTTCAGTTCCACCAGGCAAGCCTGGGTACCAGGAAGGAGAGGGTCCCACCCTGCTGGCATTGATCTTCATTAATAAACAGTCTACACTATGGGCCTGTAGCTAGATTACCTTGTTCCCAGGCAACAAGAATAAAATAGAATCCAGCCATTGGTGACCTTATTCCCAGGTAACAGGATGGCCTGTTGGCTGATTGGAGCAGTACCTAGAGGTGAAAGCAAGCCGAAAGGAAGGGTAGCTAGGTGAATCAGGCTACAACATCCAGAGGTGTGTGTTCTAGTGGGTATCGGAAGTTAGTGTGCCAGGATGCTTGAGTTCTACTGAAGATGGCCACTGCTTTGCTGCGTCCCTAGAATCTATTTGCTTGTGAAGATGTGGAAAAAACAAGTTCTTCGATCTCTTCTTCTCTTGCTCTCTTTTTTTCTTTTTATTGAAAATAGATTCTTTCTCATACACTATATCCTAATAGTAGAGTCCCCCTCCTTCTATTCCTCCCAGCTCCTCCCCCACTCCCTTCCCCTCTGCTCCCCTCTGGATCCTCCCCCTTTCTTCTTTTACTAGAAAACAACAGGCTTCTAAGAGATAACAAGCAAAAGCACGACAAATAAAATATAATAAGAGGAAGCAAAAACTGTCCCATCGACCTGGACACGGCAGCCCAACAGAAGGGACAGCGTCCCGAGAGCAGGCAGTAGAGTTAGAGACCTGCTTCTTCTCGCCGACGGGAGTCCCACTAAAATACTACGCTAAAAGCTGTAATACATAGAGGGCCCGATGCGGACCCATGCCAACCCCGAGTTTGCTGCTTCTGTCTCTGTGCGCTCATCTGTGCCTGACTTAGTTGACTCAGAGGGCCGTGTTCTCCTGGTGTTCTCTGTCCCCCATGCTATTAAAAACTCCACAGGATTCCCTTAGCACTGAGAGGAGAGATTTGATGGAGACTTCCCATTGAGACTTTCTCCGGGTGATGTCTGGTTGTGAGTCTCTACATCTGTTCCCATCCTCTCTGATGATGACTGGATAACGCACCGATCTATGAAGATAGCATAATATTATTAGGAGTTATTTTATTGATACTTTTTTTGACTGGTAGTGTTTGGTTTTACAGACTATCTGGACTATATAGTCTCTTGCTCTTGGTGACCCTAGCAGTATCACGTATGGGTTTCTTCCCATGGTGTTAAGTCAAGTCAGACATTGGTTGGCTACTCCCGAAAGTTTGTATCACTGTTGCCCTAGAATATGTTGCAGGCAGGGAAGACTGTTGGTCAAAGATTTTGTGACTGGGTTGGTGTCCACCTTTCCCATCTGTAGCCTGCAGAGTACCTTCCAGCACCAAGGTCACAAGAATGTAGGCCACATTAGCACCAGCTTGACTTCTCCATGTTCAATGAGTTGTGTGGGTGTTGTCCTTGGTGACAGGGACACTCTGTCAACTTGCAGAGAGCATCTCTTTGTCTTAGCAACAGACTGAGCTGTTTGGGAATCTCCTTGGGACTCCCTTGGCCAACAACTCAATTGGATGCAACCCAATCCTGCCACAGGAAGCCTTGTTTGGTAACAAGAGATGACCAGTTGAGACTCTAGCCCCCATTGCTTGGAGTCCTTATTATGATCACCTTAATAGATTCCATAAAGTTTCCTGCTGCATGAGGATTTCACACCACCCTCCAAAGACTGCCAGTTCCATTTATCTATCCTTGCATCCCATCCCCCCCCACATCATTCCCCACCCCACTAAGTCTACCCATAAAATCTATTCTATTTCTCCTACCCATGGAGATCTATGTTTCCCATTAGACCCCTCCTCTTGACCTCACCTCTCTGGGTCTATGGATTATGGCTTGGTTATCATTTGCTTAACAACTAATGCCCACTTATTAAGTGAATATATTCCATGTCCATCCATTTGCCTGCAAATTTCATGATGTCATTTTTTTTAAACAGCTGAGTCATACTGCATTGTATAAACATACCACATTTTCTTTACCTATTCTTCTGTTGAGGTTGTTTCCAGTTTCTGGCTATTGCAAATAAAGCCACTGTAAACATGTTTGAGTGAATGTCCTTGTGGTTGGATGGAGGGTCCTTTGGTTATATGCCCAAAAGGTAGCTCTATTTCCACATTTCTGAGGAACCACCATATTGATTTCCACAGTGGCTGTACAAGTTTGCACTCCTACCAGTAATGGAGGAGTGTTCCCCTTGCTACACATCCTCTCCAGCATGAGCTATCACTGGTGTTATTGATCTTAGTCCTGCTGACAGGTGTAAGATATAATCCCAAAGTAGTTTTATTTGTATGTTCCTGATGGCTAAAGATGTTGAGCATTTCTTTAATTGTGCCTCTGCCATCTGAGTTTCCTCTGTTGAGAATTCTCAATGTAGGTCTTTAGCCCATTTCTTAATTGGATTACTTGCATTTTTGATTTCTGATTTTTGGTATCTACTTTCTTGAGTTATTTATATATTTTGGATTTTAGTTCTCTATCAGATGTCGAGTTGTTAAGAATCCTTTCCCATTCTGTAGGCTGCTGCTTTGTCCATTTGATGGTGTCCTTTACCTTACAGAAACTTTTCAGTTTCATGAGGTCGTGTTTCTTAGTTGTTGATCTTACTGCCGGAACTGTCTGTGTTCTTTTGAGAATGTTGTCCCCTGCGCCATTGCTTTCAAAGCTGTTCCCTACAGTTTCTGCTCATGTAGAAATACAGCCTGTATAGATGATTTGGAAAAAAAAAAAAAACAATATCCATACAAAGCACAACCTGTAGTTATGGGTCAGAATTATCTCTAGCATAAAGAACGGGAAGTGTAGCCCATGGCTGCCTTTAGGATAGGGAGTCAATAATGAGTTTTGGTAAAGGAGATTTTTGGTGGTCCTACCATGTAAAAGATAGAAGAACTCGAAGTTCTCTTGAGTGAGGGAGGAATACGAAACACGTTAAACGAGAAACCACCTGGCATAGTAGGAACTGAACAGGTACTGCGATGTCTCCCCGTGAGTGAGGGAGGGGTGTTGCTGCAGAGACGGATTCCCGGATTCCCGCAGCCACCCTCGGTTGTTCTGGTTCCTCGTTCACTGAGGCAGGTCTCTCAATCAAACCTGGAGCTCATCCACACAGGTAGTTGTGCTAGTTCGCTTGCTTGGGCGTCCCTGGCTTGTAAGATGAGTTGGCATTTCATTTATGTTCTGGGACCACTAGCTGTTCCTGTGCTTGTGTGGAAAGTGCTTTAACCCCTAAGATGTCTCCCCAGCCTTCTTTACTGGGACTTCTTCAAGGATAGAGCAACCCTAGAATATGGCAGGAGAATTGGCTCCTTTTCTGTGTCAGTTTCTAACCTGCCACAGTTACAGGCACATTTTCTTCTTTAAGTTTCTAAAGCTCACTCCAAAATAGCCTGATTCCTAAAATAAAATAACATCTATTCTGATAAACATAAGATAATGTTTCAGTTTGGAAAATTCCTTCACGTACCCTCTGGATCGTGGTTTCCATCTTGTTTCCCAGTTTCTGACTTTAATGTAATTTGCAGAATACATCAAAGTCTCTAAAGCTTAGATTTATTCCTTACTTTGGTTCATCCTAGGAAGGAAATAAACCAGATTTTCCAGCATGGCCTCTTTCCTTTACCTCCTCACAGCCCAGATCAGAACTGTGTCTTCACAACATCACTCATGCGTGCTGGCTTTCTGTTTGAGGAGCGACACTCTCTCTCCCGTCAGGAAGAACTTCAAACTTTTAAATTCAGTTTTAGCTTAAGTGTTCACACTCTTATGTTTGGTGCATAATTACATCCAGTTTATTTCAGCGGAGAAACCAAAAGAAGTATTCACGGCTCCCACTTTAGAAACACGGACTCAATATGGGCACGATCCCACCACAAGGCTCCTTCCCTGACGAAATGGTTAATACTACTTTTTAGAGAAAAGGCCTTGACTCTAATTCCTGTGGCCATGCTATTTCCAACGTGCGATTTTCCAAATTGTCCTTCGTCGGCAAACTCTTTAAAGTACGGTTTCCTTTATTGAAGGGCGCGCAAGAGGAGCACTCTGGCAGGAAGCCAGTCTAGTGCTGAGACACTCTAGAGACCATCTGTCAGGGTGGGAGCAGCTCTGTCCCTTCAGGTCCTCCTTGATTCTTCCCTTCTCTCTGAGCCAGCTCCCAGACCTCCTGGAATGTCTCGGGTCAAGGACAAGTGCTGAGTCAGCAGGGGCCACCAGCTCAGGCTACCCTGGTGCCCTTGCAGCTCCCTTAGTGCCCGGGAGAACACACAGAGGAACAGCAGCCCAGTCTCCAACCCTCCACCAGCTCAGGCTACCCTGGTGCCCTTGCAGCTCCCTCTGCACTGCCTGGGGAACACACAGAGGAACAGCAGCCCAGTCTCCAACCCTCCACCAGCTCGGGCTACCCTGGTGCTCTTGCAGCTCCCTTAGTGCCCGGGAGAACACAGAGGAACAGCAGCCGTCTCCCACCCTCCTGCGAGCCATAGGATTACTCGATTACTATGGATTGTTTTGGAGGGAACAGAATGAGCTGTTGGGCTGCAAATGACCTAGCATTTCCTACTTGACCATGTGGGCTCTCAGCATCTATCATGTTCTAGGCTTCACTTCCAAGCCTCACCACACAACTGCAGAGATGGAAGGGGCCTGTGGTCACCGCCATGTGTAGTGAACTGACTTTCTCTGCGTGTCTCAGATGCAAGCAATGTAGCTTAATAGTATGAACATAAAAGAACCTTGATTTTTAAAAATACTAGTCTTGATATCTGGGGAATATAGACTCTTGGTAATGTAGATGACCCAATCACTGGAAATCATGATATGTGTTCTAGATTTGGGAGAAGTTGGAGGATTTTTTTGGACATATCGATTCAATATTGATTACACCAATCTGTGTTATGAAGTTCTGAGTGCCAATGCTAAGTTACTTCTTTTCCAAAAAAAATGAGCAAAGGTTGGTTTGAAACTGGTCCGGTTTCTGGTCTCATTGCGACTTCACATGGACCATCAGCCTGTCCTGTTGGAGATTTTAAATCTCGTCTGGCAAATGAAATTTAAAATTCATGCAGAACTTAACTTTTAGCAAGGATTGCCAGAAAAATCCCGAGGACTGAATGTGCAGTCTGTTCATTCAAGGTCGGAGAACATAATTTATTACATTTAGTTTGTGTCTTTCTTGCAGTGAAAAAACCTAGACCTGAAAATCATCAGTGTGTTGAATGCGTGGGGGGAAACAGAGACGCATCCCTGATTGGCTCAAGTACCCAGAGGCTTTTAGACATGTGCAGATAAATGCTCATTAAAGCAGCGCACTAGCTAATAAGCGAGTTTGCATTCTGAATTGATTAAAGAATGCTTATGACAAGAAACGCGCATTACCAAAGGAATTACAACCTTTAATTATAATTAATTCTATTTATCGCTCTTAAAGAAAGATAGAGTTTAATAAGGTAGTTTTCTTAAAGTCTTTAATTCGGTGCTTTTATTTTCTCCACAGTGGGTTTTCATATAATTTCCTTCCTTGTTTTTTTCTTAATGTCAAATTAAGAGCCTATCTTTTGTAACTTCCTAGTCTCTGATTCCATGTACTTCTGAAGGGGGTTGTATTAATGGGCAAGACTGAAGATTGCTAAGTAAATTGTGTTTTAAAAGAAATTTGATCATAGAAGAAAAACTGGCCCATTTTTATTCATTTTGTAGAATGTAATCTAAATTACCCAAAAAGAAAAGAGAGAGACAGAGAGGAAGAGAGAGAGGAAAGAAGAAAGAAGGAAGCAAGGAAGGAAGGAAAGAAGGAAGGAAGAAGTATAGATAAATGGTAGGTTGTTTTCTTAAAGGGACATCTTTTTCCCCCCCTGAGTTCTGCTTTGGGACTCTGTATGCTGATAAATCACCGATCTGACTTAGGCTGGACTCTCAAGTGCCGTTATTGATTCAGTAAGTACAGCTATGTCAGCCCATCTGCTTCCTATTTACAAAATGGAGGCATTTTCTGCTTCTGATTTGCCCATCAAAAGTGCCACGTTCCAAGGAGTAATTAAAGGAGACTAATGATTGGCAGTGAGGAAAGTATACGTGTAGCTGGATGATGGCGTTTACAGGTGTCCTCCCTTGCTGTGATTGATGTCTGTCTAGAGCAGTGGTTCTCAGCCTTCCTAAAGCTGTAACCCTTTAGTACAGTTCCTCATGTTGTGGTGACCCCCAGCCATAAAATTCTTTTTGTTGCCACTTTGTTACTCTAATTTAGCTACTGTTATAAACTGGAATACCTGTGTTTTCTCATGGTCTTAGTGACCCCTGTGAATGGGTCATGTGAACCCCAAAAGAATCACATTACAACCTGCAGGGGGAAAGCCACTGATCTAGAGGATGTGACTTCTGCAGTTTTATGAAATAGGCACCAAATATTATCAGCTGGGCCAGGGACTGACATGGCCCCATGGTTGACTTTCCTTGTGAAGTTTCCTATATGCTTTTCCCAAGTATGACTTTCTCTGAACATTTTCAAGTTCAACTCTTTCGTTTTGAACAGATGGCTGTATTAGATTGTTTTGTGAAAGCCATGCTTGCTTATCTAATTCCATAGTAAATTGCCACCAGGGTCCTCAGCCGCTCTGCAAACCGTGTCTCCTTCATCTCTACCACATACCTCTTCATTGCTTTACAAAGGCAAGGTTGGCGTCACTAACTTGGTCATGATTTCTTGATGTGAGGCAGGATCGCCAAGGTCAAGGTACTGGGCTTCCCAGATGAATTCCTTGGGGAGAGTCCCTGCTGCAAACTAACTGTGCCTGGCTGGCTACAAGACCTTTGAGTTCTTCATGTTCTGCAGATAATGTCTGACTGGTCCTGCAGGCCCTCAATGCAAGACTGCGTTCTATTTTCACTGCAAGTTACAAATTAATTTGAAAAGAAAGGTCATAGATATTCACCAAGATCATCTACCATTTTCGACTTCAACTCAATACTCTCCTATTTTTGTTTAAAATGATGCTTATACTTAGTCACATTTATATAGTATGTTCTTCATTCATTTTAATATGAAAAATATATAAAATGGTTTGGATTAAGCAAATTATAGGAAATCTAAAATTGGCTACTTCTATAAGTACATATTTCTTAACATTTAGCATCAAGTATCTTTTAAGAGAGGAAGTCAAACGCTTAGAGAGGCCAAGCCCATAGAACACATGAAGGGACAGCGCTGCTCAGGGTCACCAGGCTGGAGCAAGCAATCTCAGGTAGTGCCACCGAAGTTCGTATTAAGCAAGGATGTGACCCTTTCTTCTAGCTTTCAAGAGAAGGACACTGCATTTTTAATACTATATCTCACTGAAAGGTGAAAGGCATAAAGGTTAGCTAAAAAAAAAGTTAAATCCCATAAACCAAACAGTAGATATGCACATTTTATACACATGTATAATGTGTAATATTAGAAATTATGGATATGTTTAAAATTAAAGAAGCCATTTTCATTTTGGCTGTTTGTTTGGTAGGCTTGTTGCTATAGTGTGGTAATGCGTGCCTTCTTCTGCAACTTGCCCTTGACTCCTTCGCTACTCGATGAAGTCATTTGCTCACGGTTTCCTCCTTGCCTACCAACATTAGTGCAGGCTGTTGCTGCAAGGTCCATGCTCTCTGGAGTGTAATTAGCTTTTTCTAGGCTACATTAGAAATGGAATTAGGAGTCACAGGGTGTGTGCATCTTCCATGTCATGGTTCAAAATTATTTTTCAAATGTTGAAACAATTTATACCCCTGCAGGTAGAGTGTGAGAGCTCTCATTGCTCTGAATCTTCCTTGGCACCTACACATTCAGCTTGCTTGATTTTTGTCATCTCCAAAATAAATGTTCCTATAATCTTAATTCCTCAGTGTGAGTTTGGGTTCCTTTAGATATATTTGTTTTTTCTTTGAAGTTCTTTCACTTATAGAAGCTATTGAACAATCTGATGTTAGCCTGGGAATTTTTTTTTTTTTTTCAAAAACAGCTTTTTATTCACACATTCGTGACTCATTTACATTTTCTGGTATTTATATGACTCTGATGCAGCTCCAGTGAACTTTAGGGGAATCACTTAGGTTCTGTAATCCTGTGGTATAATTGCCAAGGTAAGTAGGTTTGTCTCCAACCCAGTCCTGTTTTCTATTAGTTATCCATTTGCTTGCACTCTGTAGGCCTCAGTTTTCACTTCTGCAAAATGGGCAAATCTAACTGAATTACTCTAGAGTTCATCTCATTACTAGAATCATAACTTCCTATTCAATCAGCTTGCTCATATGTCTTTTGTGCATAATGTCTTGATGCATAGATAGGGATCATATTTGGTGATGACATATATGAAAACTAAGTTTCGTGAGTTTAAACTTATTTTTTACTAGACAGTTAATCGTCATTAAATCTTGAAATTTCCTTCTTTATTTTATCTAAAGGCAGTACAGCCCCACTCTCGGTACCTCCTCCTCCAGCTGGAAAGCCTTTGTGTGGAGCACAAGCTGGGGATCCCATTTTATTTGTGTGTCCGATCAGTCACACGTCACTGACAAAACAGTGATCTGTAGCACCATCCCTTCCACGTATCGGGACTCTGGTGGATCCCAGTGGTGAACACTGTGCCTTTCTCAAGTGCTTCTTATTTATGAAACAAAGCACACTGTTTTACTGGATAATGTTTCGTTATTGAGGAAAATTACTTTCCAGTTTATTTGTGAATGAACGTCATTAGTTTCATTCCACATCTTTCTCTTTTATCCCCTATGCTGGCATACAGACTCACTGTTTCCCCTGAGCTTCCTGAGGAGCCACTGAATTCCAGTGAGAAGAATAATGAACACATCTAGGTTTCAGATACTCAGTCAGGGAGACAGAGAAGTTTGTATAACTAGTGGCCAACTCAACTAGCAAAGTGCCTCTCCCTGGAGTCACTAAGTGGAGAAGGGGCTATGGGATTGAGGAACTTGCCACATAGTGTACAACATTACATTTGAGTACCTTGTTGACAAAAATATCACACGTATCCAGACATAGTGATTATAAACTACCCTTGTATTCCATCTGCTCGTAGTTTAAAAAATCTGCTAAAGCCATTTTCCATCCCTTGAACGCCTACCATCTCACTAAGGGCTTTCACACGATTTACATCTGGGCCATCTGGGGCTTCTAAAACTCTCCCTTCTTGCTGTGCACCAGCACCCTTTGTGTTTCAAGGACGGAAGTCCTCCCCTGTTTCTGCTGACTCTACAGAATAGCTAGGTCATGCAGTGTTTCCCCCTCACTTCCCACATTATGAGTGCAATAGAAGTCCAAGTTGCTCGTGAACCCTGTCAGAGCGTGACCTGTCTCCAGGACAGTAGAATGTTGAACTGTGTAAGTGGAGACTGATCTTTTGCTTTCCTGGCTTCCCATACATGAATATTCACACAGAAACTATGTTAATTATAACACCGTTTGACCAATGGCTCAGGCATAATTCCATATTGAATTAATCCATACTATTTGCCATAAGGATGTGACTTACCTGTAAGGTTCCGGCATCCTTCTCTTTCTGCAGCTACATGGCATCTGTCTGACTCTGCCTTCTTTTTCCCTACATTCAGTTTAGTTTTCTTACCTACCTATATTCTGCCTTGCCATAGGCCAAAGCAGCTTCTTTATTAACTAATGATAATAAAACATATTCAGAGCACGCAGAGGGAAATCCCACATCACTGTTTATGATATACGCAGATTTTCACTTTGAAAGTTCTCTTTTAGTGAATCCCCTCAAAAGGTAATTAACAACTCCTCTATTATTTTCTATGTCACTATTTTAAATATATTAATATGTATACTGCACTTTTTGAGAGTCAGCCAAGAGTGGCCCGTTACCCATGACTTAATCTTTGTTCCGTCCAGTGTCTTCTACTTCTCCAGTGTTTTTTTTTTTTTTTTTGCCTTTTTTCTTCTGTCTTGATGATTTACAAGTTAGTGTCCTAACCTTGAAGTGCGCTCTGTCTGTTACTTGTTGACTTCCTTCTTCAGCGAAGGTTCTCATTGTGTGTGAAGCATCTTGAGGTCGGTCAGCTCAGGAAGCCAGCATTGCTAGGCTAAACATCTCTTCAGAACATTGTGCAGGAACTCATGGAAGGGTCCCGTGGTCCATGCAGGAGCAGGTAGAGGTTTCAGTACTGTTTGCCTTCCTTCTGCCATCAGAGACGGAACTTGTTGGCCCCAGGGGAACAAAGGCTCCACAGAGACAATGTAGGACCTCATAGAAGCCGAAGGAATTATTAAGCCACAACTATTAGGAAATAGGTTTTTCTTTTGTATGTTTAAAGTATTTTCAAGAGGATTTTTAGAGTTTTTTTTTAAAGAATGATTTACTCTTTTGGTTATGTTTAATTTTTATTACTAAACATAAATTGTCAACAGAGATCATGATACTCTAAGCGGGGCTATGAATTTTATTAGACTTGAGTATAAGTCATTAAGAAATAAATTTATTCCTTCAAACCATTATATTCCTATAGTTTCTTCCAGCCTCAAGTGGTTTACCCTGTAGTCCCATAGTCACTAGCAAGCAGGTCGGTGTGGTTCTCGTTAGAGTCCCATAAATCTAGAATATAATTAATTGCATATCCCTTCAAGCTAGCAGTGAAAGGAGTAACGCGGGCCAGGATTTTGATGTTTTGCCCTATTCCAAAACCAACATGATGGTGCCCGACACCGCTGAAAACATTAATTTAGGGAGCGGCTGGAAATCGTGAGCTGCAGCTCTTGAACCTAAACAGTCTCATTTTTCCTCTGCCCAGATCAGAGCAGTCCGTGTAGTTAGGGCTTCACTCCTGATCTGGTTCCGCAGCTCCAGTGTGTGCTGTATTGCTGTGTTTATCCCAACACCGCTGCTTGTAACGTGTGCTTAAATCATACGTGTGAGGCGGTCAGAACATGTGCTGCGTACGAGGCGCAATCCACAACAGCTGGTTTATTTTATCTGACTTTTATCTAGCCCTTGCTGGCCATATTCTGGATCTTGTTTGACACATTTTGCATAAGGGTTCTGTTTGGTCCTCACCACTGCACATCATCAACTGTTGTCCTCCCCTAGACGACATCCAGTTGCCGAGAGCCGATAATGAGATGTCAGGTGAATTGCACTGATTGGCCTTGATGTATGGACTTGTTGAAATACTGCAGGGTCTCCCGATGGGGTACAGAGGAGGATGGCTGTTTAGAGGTTTGGATCTCTGAGGCATTGAGACTGTAATCACATAAACAGAACCTCTTGTGGAGGACCGAGGTGTCACCACGCATTTTCTGGCTAATCCATCCATTCATCTCCATGGTCCAGAGCTTGTGCTTCCTGTCACTGTTCGCCTTTGTTCTGCACTTTGATCTTTCAAAATGTCTGTCAGAAGAAAAGTGTTTATATTGAATTATGCGTGGAAAGGGGTAGGGTGAACACTTCAGAAGGTCGGCATGAAATTTCCTAAATAAACCCTGCCCGCCACTCTACAGCAATAATCCAGGCATGGATTTCAGCTCAGTGATATGGAGGCACGAGAATGATTTTCCCTCCATAAACTTAAAAGTGAATGTTTTGGCATGGGGGAGGGGGGGTTATATTTTGTTTTGTTTCGTTTTTCTTATAGAATATATCCATCTTGCTTGTGCATTTTTGAAATCAATATTTGTAGGAAGAATATTAAATAAATACATTTAAAATGCATTTTTCTCTTAAAATTCGGATTTAACAATGTTAATTAAATTAATGCTTGTGAGGAAGTATCTTCGTGTGTGTGTGTGTGTAGTCTCTCTCATTGATTCTCCTTTGTGCTATAAGTTAGCAGATCTATTGATAGTTTTATGCTTATTACAATTTGTTTGTTAGAAAAGATTGGAGATTCGGCAACAAACAATAGAATGTTTATACAGAGAGAACAGCAGAAAATAGAGACATTTATTAATTGCTGTGTTCTGTCTCAATGACTGTTTTATCATTTCTCGTGTCTTTTAAAATAATTGTGGCAGCAGATGGTTTTATTTGTTCTGTGAAGTCTATGAAATAGTTTAAGAACTGAGAATCAGTTTTCACTCTTAGGATATTATGAACTGTGGGTTCCCTGATCCATTCTGATTTACCTTGTGACAGCAAAGCAGACTTCAGCTAGGATTTGACATCAGCCGTAAGCCGTCCTTTGTCTGCAGACTTGAGACTCTCTTTTGTTGACCCATCCTAGCTTCTGGAGAGGAGCAGATCCCGTGTAGGCTTGGGCTCTGTGGAACTGAATGTAGACCACAGCCAGCCATCACCCCAATTATCTCCTTGTTCAGTTGTTTTCCCACCTAAAAGCCAGGCGTTTGAAGAATCCGATTGAGCTCAGCCATTCCAGTAAAGTAAGCCACATCCTACGCCTTCTGATTTGGCCTTTGAGGCAGACTGGGGGTGCAGAATGTTTAAAGTTTCTCTTGTGATCCCAATATGTGGACAGAATTGAAAGACTCTGAGTCCAGGGAACTGAACAGTGATTATAGCTGCAGGGACATGAGCTTTCTAGACAGAAGGCATTATGTTAACAGTAATGAGCCACCATCCAGAAAAACAAACTGAGAACCAAGACAGGCGTGGCAAGGCGATGGTTGAACCACAGCAGATAGCTTAGGAGGCAACAGCAGTCTGCTTCTCAGGTCTGCGTTTCATCTTAACTGTAGATTGTTGCAAGGAACTGCCTGTTCGTTCCCAGCTGCCCAGAACTGAAATAATCGCACAGAAAATGTATTAATTAAATCACTGCTTGGCCCATTAGCTCTAGCTTCTTATTGGCTAACTCTTACATCTTAATTCAACCCATTTCTATTAATCTGTATTTCACCACGAGGTCATGGTCTACCAGCAAAGTTTCAGCACGTCTATCTCAGGCAGCCATGGCTTCGTGGCATCTCCCTGACTCCACCCTTCTTTCTCCCAGCATTCAGTCCAGTCCTCCCCTCTTACCTAAGTTCTGCACTACCAACAGGCCAAGGTAGTTTCTTTAATGTCAATGACAGCACACAGAGGGGGCTTCCACATCAGTAAATCACCCCACCTTAATAGTGATTCTCATTAGACTTTGACTGGCCTAGTCTAGACACTCCCTCCACTGTGAGGACCATTCCTGAATGTTTGTAGATCTTGTGGTAGAAATTTTAGAGATTGCAGTTAGTTTTTTTTTTTTAAACTTTAGGTAAGAGGGACCCTCAGTTGAGGCATTGTCTCCATCAGACTAGCCTATAGTCATGTCTGTGGATCATTTTATCTATTGCTAATGGTGAAGGCTCAGCCTTTGTGGGTAGTAAAGTCTCTAGGCAAATAGGTCTGTGCTGTATGAGAACAGTCAGTACCCTTGTAAGCCAGGAGGCCAGGAAGTGGTATCGCTGCCTGGTCCCAGCTGTAGCTCCTGTCTCCAGGTTCCTACCTTGATTTCCTGCGGTGACTTACCTCCACAATGAATTATAACCAGTAAGCCGGATAAAGCCTTCCCTCCTTATGTAGCTTTTAGCCACTGTTTTCTCACAGCAGCAGACCTGAGACCACTCTCCCTAGAGAACACTGGCAGGAAAAGTCATCCTTGACCTGTTGAACTGTTCCAGTAGGCTTCATCACACTCAAGGACGTGAGCAGGACCTCGATAGCTGTGAGCTCCTATGAACTGAAAGACGACAAAGCATTTTATACAGGCAAATCAGAATGCAGAAGCCTTATCCTGTCTACCCATGGCAGTAGTCTTAATAAACTGAGAATTTTCTATTAACACACATTTATATAATGCTGGTTCAAGGTAACTGAAGTTAAGAGTCACATGTTTCTTGTTTATTTTTTTCTCTTTGACCTGGTGCTGTAGTGTTTCTGAGCACTAGCAAATGCATTTGTTAAAGCAGTGTCGAGAAGTCTTTCACTTTATTAAATTTCTATTTATTATGTAAGTTACTTATAATTTCAGAAATAATTTAATGGAGACATATAGTATTTTTGTATGCATATGTACATTTTCTTGTGGATTGCATGTGCATATGTGTGCACATGTATGAATAAGCCAGAGGTTGACTTCCATTTTTCCCCCTCTGTCATATTCCTGATGTGGGAGTGATTTCTTATTAATAAAGAAACTGCCTAGGCCCCTTGATAAGGCCCACCCTTAGGTGGGTGGAAAAAACAGAGGAGAATGCTGGGAGAAGGAGGCTTGGTGGAAGAGTCGCCATGATGCTCCCGCTCCAGACAGATGCAGGTTAAGATCCTCTCTGGTAAGCCAGCTCATGGGCTACACAGAATATTAGAAATGGGTTAGAACAATATGTAAGAGCTAGCCAATAAGAAACTGGACCTAGCCGGGCCAGGCACTGTTTGAAAGAATACAGTTTCCGTGTAATTATTTCGGGCATAAGCTAGCCATGCGGGCGGCCGAGTGCCGGGGACGCAGCCCTGCCGCTCCTATTTCAACATATTCCACGTCACTTTAGGAGACAAGGTCTCTCACTGAACTTGGAGCTCCCTGATTTGGCTAAATTGCTGCCCAGTGAGGGCCTGGGACCCCCTGGCCTGCTTCCACTAGAACTGGGTGACAGGTGCATTCTAGCACCTAGGTTAAATTGGTACAGGGCCCTGAATTCAGGTCTTCATAGTCATACTGCAGACCTTTAAAACTGAGCTGTTTCTGGGCTACCCCCTTGTGGGTGTTATATATAAAAAAAATAGCTTCTAAACTCTGTGACTCAGTTTACTCTTGTGTAAGGTGAAGATGTTATATAAAACGGTAGCTTCTATATCCCCGTGCCTCAGTTTACTCATGTCTGAAGCGAGAGGAACAGTAGCACTGCCTGCTTTCCAGCTGTTGTGATGTAAGATACACACATGCACTTGGAGCACCCTTTCCAGCTGTTGTGATGTAAGATACACACATGCACTTGGAGCACCCTTTCCAGCTGTTGT